>NW_027021347.1:55000-60000 GCF_036884655.1 Musa acuminata AAA Group | reverse complement strand
TGTGTTGTGTTATGTGTCGTGTTGTGTGTTATGTTGTGTGTTGTGTTGTGTTATGAGTTGTGTTACGTGTTACGTGTTACGTGTGTCATGTGTCATGTGTTGTGAGTTACGTGTTATGTGTTATGTGTTATGTGTTGTGAGTTACGTGTTACGTGTCATGTGTCATGAGTCATGTGTTGTGAGTTACGTGTTACGTGTTACGTGTTATGAGTTGTGTTATGTGTTACGTGTCATGTGTCATGTGTTGTGAGTTACGTGTTACGTGTTATGAGTTGTGTTCTGTGTTACATGTTACATGTTACGTGTTACGTGTTATGAGTTGTGTTATGTGTTACGTGTATCGTGTTACGAGTTGTGTTATGTGTTACGTGTTACGTGTTATGAGTTGTGTTATGTGTTACATGTGTCATGTGTCATGTGTCATGTGTTGTGAGTTACTTGTTATGTGTTGTGAGTTACGTGTTACGTGTCATGTGTCATGTGTTGTGAGTTACGTGTTACGTGTTATGAGTTGTGTTCTGTGTTACATGTTATGTGTTGTGAGTTACGTGTTACGTGTTATGAGTTGTGTTATGTGTTACGTGTATCGTGTTACGAGTTGTGTTATGTGTTACGTGTTATGAGTTGTGTTATGTGTTACATGTGTCATGTGTCATGTGTCATGTGTTGTGAGTTACTTGTTATGTGTTATGTGTTGTGAGTTACGTGTTACGTGTCATGTGTCATGTGTTGTGAGTTACGTGTTACGTGTTATGAGTTGTGTTATGTGTTAAGTGTCATGTGTCATGTGTTGTGAGTTACGTGTTACGTGTTATGAGTTGTGTTATGTGTTACGTGTATCGTGTTACGAGTTGTATTACATGTTACATTTTACATTTTACATGTTACATGTTACATGTGTCATGTGTCATGTGTCATGTGAGTTGTGTTGTGTCATGTCATGTGTTGTGAGTTATGTTATGTGTGTTATGAGTTGTGTTATGTGTCATGTGTCATGTGAGTTGTGTTATGTGTCATGTGTTGTTATGTGAGTTGTTATGTGTCATGTGAGTTGTGTTATGAGTTGTGGTATGTGTCATGTGAGTTGTGTTATGTGTTGTGTCATGTCATGTGAGTTGTGTTATATTTCATGTGTCATGTCATGTGTCATTGTGAGTTGTGTTATGCTGTGTCATGTCATGTGTTGTGTCATGTGTCAGTTATTCTCATATCATCATCTCAGCTCATCACATTCTCAACTCAGCTCAGCCGAGCCCATCTCATCTCATCTCATCGCGGCATCATCTCATCTCACATTCTCATATCATCATCTCATCGTGGCATCATCTCATCTCATCTCACATTCTCATCTCATCTCATCTCATCGCGGCATCATTACTCAGAAACAAAATCGGAAACTTAGGTAACGAACCAACCAGGAGTGCTGTAAATAAAGAAAGCAAAGAGGAGTCAGTTATGTCGTTGTCATAAATAATAGTAGTAGTCATCCAGTAGTAGTCAGCCATTGATTGCATTGTCAATTGACATCTCCTTTCCCATAAATAATAGTCATTTCTCAAAAAAGATATAATAATATAATAATATAATAATATAATATAATTATTTATCTCATATTTTTTAATATATAATATAATATAATTTTTTATCATTTGAGTCATTATACATTCATTCATGGAAGAATCAATTAATTAATATTTCTATCTATTATAGCTTCCATCCATTCTTTTCCTTCCTATTATAATAGAAATAAAGAAATCAAGTGAGGTGAATGATTTCCCTGAGTTGATGAATATATCATAATTGTTAATTAAGTGAGGTGAATGATGGGAAATAATATGGAATAACTTTTATACTAGCAGCATACCACCATAATATGATATATATACGTGAAAAATCGAAGGGCAGGACAAACTAAAGATAATCCATTATGAGAATAATGAGAATAATGAATATATAAATCTCAATATCTCACCTTAAGATATAAGAATCACGTCATTGTCTACAATCACGTCATTGTCCACGATATCTAAAAACTCCCCAAGTAATCACGTAAGTCTATTATAGATTTAATCTAACCTGATGTGACTATCGTTCGTACATTCTTGAATCGTAATCATCGTAATCGTTACTTACATAGAAAAAAGCTTTTCGAGTAAGCAAGCTATGCTATTGTATTTCTTTATCCACACGAGCATTTATCCACACGAGCAAGAGCAAGAATGTATACTTATCGATATATTTTACACCCACACCCACCCATGAGCCTTATATGATCTTTGTACGATAGATAATAATTGACTAATTTATCAATAACATTTGGTATACTTATCAATTTTTGATAAATAATATATGGATAGAAAGATCTCAAAGAGCACGACACAACAACACAAAAAAAAGTGAATTTGGACATAAAATGATGACAAAATAAATTTTCAAACACAAAAAATCTTTAAATATGTTGCCACCATCTTCGTCTTTTCCTACCGTTTCCGAATTGGTATTGTGCGTCCGAAACGGATAATCCTACGTCGAGTTATGCTTGTTTGAAGTTCACCATACTCTATCATTTTTTTATTTCTCTATCTACATCCAATTTCTCGTCCGTTTGTGTCGTCATATTCCTTGACTATGCCAATAATTTCTAAAATTATGTTTTCGATTTTTACTTTGCTCGATATAAATATAAATCCATTATATCCATTATAGTAATATATGCCCACGATAATTATGCTCACGATAATTCGTGTGTCTCTACTCGTTGTGTTGTGCTATTCGAGACCTTTCCAATGACATGTCGTTTGTATCGAACTAATAAGTCGTTTGATAGTTATTGATTTATTACATTATTTATTTTTTTTAAATCATCCTCTTTTTTAAATAAATTAAAAGTTTCTATGCCAAAGCCCCCGTCCAAGGCCCCCAAGTCCAAGTCCAAAAGCCCCCCCGAAGCCCTAAGCCCACCGCGAGCCGGCCGGGACGGGACCAAGTCCTAATATTTGTTTCCCCCGCGCATAAATTTGTTTCCCCCGTTAATGCCCCGCGCCCCCGCTCCCCCCTTTCACCAGGTGGTAAAAAGCACCGGTGGAAGGAAGGAAGGATGGAACGTCGAACCAGGCATGGAATCATCATCGTCAGGTTCTATATTGTTAGATATCCTCTCAACTCTTCTTCTTCTTCTTCTTTTGAGGTAAGGAGGTGGTGTGTAGGGTTTTCATTTTTCTTACATGTAAATCATGGTAGATAGAGAGATAATACTGATGGTGTGTTGCCTTTCTTATTTCTTAGCGCTTCTTGTTAAACAGGTTATCGTCTTCGCCGTCAGGTGTGTGTGAAGCCAGCCAGCCCCTCTCTCCCTCTAATTTGCTTCGTTTTTGGAAAGGACACCATAATCTTCTTTGGTTGCTTCAACCAGCTGGAAATGCAACCATAGAAATCATCAAGGGAGGGAAATGCAACCCATCCCCGCTCCAAACTCTGATATATTTCCAATAGCACTCTGTTTCAATTGGCTACTTTACTTTACTAACATGTTATGGATGGATGAATATGACCTCTCAACGAGGAAGGAAGCTTCATGAATACCATTTACAACTTTGTGCCCTCACTCCCCCCAGAAGGAACAACAAGGTATTTTTTTTCCTTCTAATATGATCCATTTAATTTGATTTAATATTGAATGACTTTTTTTTTCTTTGATTTGGGAACAAACTTTTGTAACCACTTGTTTTTACTACAATATAGACTTGTGAGACATGAGACAGTCTCAGAAATAACTTCATCTCGTTCTTTACAGGTCAGATTAACTTCATCTCCTGTCGCTGGCCTATTCTCAGATTAAGGATTTCCAATATGACACTATCTTCTTCTCCTATAGTATTCAAATAGTGATTCTGATCTTATTTGCCTTCAAATAACGTTTCCAATGGAAGATTTCCAACCATAATTTTGCACCTTAATAGAATTTGATATGTGTATCTGGGTTTTTCGAACCAAAATTTTCCAACCAATATCACTTCGATTAAATTTTCTGACATGTACATCATGGTAATGTCCTTATCCTCAAGTGCGTGCACCCCCCAGTTTGCATGATGCTCATCCTGAGCAATCTACACACGTTAGCAGCAGCAACAACACCCTGCAAGGTCAAGGTTTACCTAATTAGTACCAATTAGGTACTACGTATTACCAATTGTTTTCCCTTAGTATCTGAATAAGTTACATGAAACAATTGGTACTAATTCGAGTTCCCTTAATATCTATCCCTAGACGTTACATCTAAGCAGATTAGAATATTAGAAGAGCACATACTGAACCCGCTGCATTATTTTCTTTATTAGGGTCTCACATTATCTGATATTATTTATGTTGCAGGGGCTTATTCCTTCTGAACTTGTGGTCACAGAAAGCTAATGGCATCTATACTATCTATAAGCAGGAAAGAGATCTATGCTTCTTGTGAGGGAGAATATTGGCTTCAAGAATGCATCCAGGTAGCTATGCTTCGTACTAAGTATATCATGGTGTACTGAGTTGATGATTTTAAATAAACATGATCTACATGATTTGGATCTATGGTATTTGGCCAATATTCTTTAAGCCAAATTACCTAACATGTAAGAAAACCATGATCTACATATTAAATAAATTTAATAATCAACAACGATATTACCATGATCTAAAATGAAATGTACATAAGCATTGATATCTATCTATTGTAAATATCTATTGTAAAACGTACTTTATAGATATCTTTTTCTATGAAAACGTACAATCCTCTAACATAATAAACCTACTTACGCTAACAAACTTAATTGTGTATAGTACTTTATAGATATGCTTCTTCCGCATTTGGAAGAAGCATGGTACTGATTTTTAATTGAGTTGTATGTTGATCATGGTTCTGATTTCTTATTTTAGTGTTATAGTGTTCTAATTTATTACTATAATTTTTCACTTTCACATTTGTTGTTGTTATAGTGCCTTCTTTTCACATTCGACGA
>NW_027021347.1:25000-47500 GCF_036884655.1 Musa acuminata AAA Group | reverse complement strand
CACCCCGGGTGGCACAGGGCTGGATGGGGCTTTCGTATAGCAGGGACGGTGCTGCCTCTCGCTTCGCTCGCTGTTCGCCGCTCGCCGCTCGCTCGCGCAGCCAAAAATGGCCAGTTTTGGCCCGTTTTGGCCAGTTTTTGGCCTGTTTTTGCGTTGCACGGCGACCATCGAGAGCGGAGCAAAATGTCAGCCATCTCAGCACCCTGGAACCCCCCGGGTGGCACAGGGCTGGATGGGGCTTTCGTATAGCAGGGAAGGTGCTGCCTCTCGCTTCGCTCGCTGTCCGCCGCTCGCCGCTCGCTCGCCCAGCCAAAAATGGCCAGTTTTGGCCCGTTTTTGGGCCGTTTTGGCCTGTTTTTGGGCTGTTTTTGCGTCGCGCGGTGACCGTTGTGAGCGGAGCAAAATGTCAGCCATCTCAGCACCCTGGAACCCCCCGGGTGGCACAGGGCTGGATGGGGCTTTCGTATAGCAGGGACGGTGTTGCCTCTCGCTTCGCTCGCTGTCCACCGCTCGCCGCTCGCTCGCGCAGCCAAAAATGGCCAGTTTTGGGCCGTTTTGGCCTGTTTTTGGGCTGTTCTTGCGTCGCGCGGTGACCGTCGTGAGCAGAGCAAAATGTCAGCCATCTCAGCACCCTGGAACCCCCTGGGTGGCACAGGGCTGGATGGGGCTTTCATATAGCAGGGACGGTGCTGCCTCTCGCTTCGCTCGCTGTCCGCCGCTCGCCGCTCGCTCGCGCAGCCAAAAATGGCCAGTTTTGGCCCGTTTTTGGGCCGTTTTGGCCAGTTTTTGGCCTGTTCTTGCGTCGCACGGTGACCGTCGTGAGCGGAGCAAAATGTCAGCCATCTCAGCACCCTGGAACCCCCTGGGTGGCACAGGGCTGGATGGGGCTTTCGTATAGCAGGGACGGTGCTGCCTCTCGCTTCGCTCGCTGTTCGCCACTCGCCGCTCGCTCGCGCAGCCAAAAATGGCCAGTTTTGGCCCGTTTTGGCCAGTTTTTGGCCTGTTTTTGCGTTGCGCGGTGACCATCTTGAGCGGAGCAAAATGTCAGCCATCTCATCAGCACCCTGGAACCCCCCGGGTGGCACAGGGCTGGATGGGGCTTTCGTATAGCAGGGACGGTGATGCCTCTCGCTTCGCTCGCTGTCCGCCGCTTGCTGCTCGCTCGCGCAGCCAAAAATGGCCAGTTTTGGCCCGTTTTGGCCAGTTTTTGGCCTGTTTTTGCGTTGCGCGGTGACCATCTTGAGCGGAGCAAAATGTCAGTCATCTCAGCACCCTGGAACCCCCCGGGTGGCACAGGGCTGGATGGGGCTTTCGTATAGCAGGGACGGTGATGCCTCTCGCTTCGCTCGCTGTCCGCCGCTCGCTGCTCGCTCGCGCAGCCAAAAATAGCCAGTTTTGGCCCGTTTTTGGGCCGTTTTGGCCTGTTTTTGGGCTGTTCTTGCGTCGCGCGGTGACCGTCGTGAGCGGAGCAAAATGTCAGCCATCTCAGCACCCTGGAACCCCCCGGGTGGCACAGGGTTGGATGGGGCTTTCGTATAGCAGGGACGGTGCTGCCTCTCGCTTCGCTCGCTGTCCGCCGCTCGCCGCTCGCTCGTGCAGCCAAAAATGGCCAGTTTTGGCCCGTTTTTGGGCCGTTTTGGCCAGTTTTTGGCCTGTTCTTGCGTCGCGCGGTGACCGTCGTGAGCGGAGCAAAATGTCAGCCATCTCAGTACCCTGGAACCCCCCGGGTGGCACAGGGCTGGATGGGTCTTTCGTATTGCAGGGACGGTGCTGCCTCTCGCTTCGCTCGCTGTTCGCCGCTCGCTCGCGCAGCCAAAAATGGCCAGTTTTGGCCCGTTTTTGGGCCGTTTTGGCCAGTTTTTGGCCTGTTCTTGCGTTGCGCGGTGACCGTCGTGAGCGGAGCAAAATGTCAGCCATCTCAGCACCCTGGAACCCCCCGGGTGGCACAGGGCTGGATGGGGCTTTCGTATAGCGGGGACTGTGCTGCCTCTCGCTTCGCTTGCTGTCCGTCGCTCGCCGCTCGCTCGCGCAGCCAAAAATGGCCAGTTTTGGCCCCTTTTTGGGCTGTTTTGGCCCTTTTTGGGCTGTTCTTGCGTGGCGCGGCGACCGTCGTGAGCGGAGCAAAATGTCAGCCATCTCAACACCTTGGAACCTCCCGGGTTGTAACGGACAAACTTCTAAACAAGATGTTGGATGTAATGCTTATGTCTGTCCGTTGTCTTTTGGCATGTTCATGCCTTGTACAGAATGTAAAGGGGCGGCCGAAGGCTTAATAGTCCCATTTTAGTTGGGTTGGTGGCCTCTTTAGGCTTGTAAATAAAGGTTGTGTCATGTGGACACGTTCGAGAGCTTTTCGGTCTGTAATGGACCATTTTACCCTTTGTTGTGCCACTGTTCAGAGCTTGTAAAGTCTGTTTGTAATTTGCATTGTCTATGAAGTGTTTTTCGGACATGTTTGCTTGTGGATCCCGATTGAGGCGTTCTCTTCAACCCGTTCTCTCTTTTGTTGGTCCTAAGGGACAATGGGAGGCTTCGGGGAGGCTGACCTTTGCGGACGGACGCGCGAGGGTGCCGCACGCCTTAGGCAAAACCAGCTAAGGTCGTGACATTATGGTATCAGAGCGGGACAAGCATTCATAGAAACACTTGACATGCAAACGTGGGGGACCTAGCGGGGCTGCGTTGAGGGCAGTCAGCACACGCGCGATCGTTTGAGGGAAAACGGGCATGGAGATGTAGGGAAAAGAGTCGCTCAGAGGAGCGGGCATCTGAGATTGGCATTCAGAGGAATGGCCAACCCTTCGCGCAAGAGGCACCACGAGAACAGGCAAGCTTGGAAGAATTTGGAGCGCACAAAGGTTGGGATGGCTGAGTTTGAGCTACGGCTCAACGTTGACAACTTTACTTGATGGTGCTCAAGGCAAGCGAGGCGCTTGGCAAAGGACGAGACCATGCAAAGTGGAATGAGTTGCTCAGCGACCGAAAGAGTTGTGCAAAGCTCACAGAGGTGAGGGGAATTGCTAACTCGAAGAATTCGGTACTCATGCATGGGCTTGTATGCGGACGATAGATTGTTCGTGGCCATCCCAAGGTGATCGAGACTCGGCGCCATGGAGCATTGAAACTTTCTCTTCGACATGTGAAGGATACGTCCGGAGGAGGCTGAAGTGTGCAACGAGTTCAGCATGTTGCTAGGCCTTGAGGGGTGCAGCGGTGGCTGTATTGACGTGGAGGCGCAATCTAGCAAGTGCGTTTGCAAGTGGCAGAACAATGCACAGTTTGTTCAGCAGATCGGAGTAGTCCAAGGGGATGGTGGTCTCCGAAACGAAGAGAGATATTGCTCCAACGGGATAGTTATCCAGGAGGGATAAGTCTCGGCACTCCAGAGGGAGAATCATGTGAGACGGACTTCACATGTTGAGGAGGAGTACCTCAACAAAACAACAACTCCACGAAGCTCGATGGACTGAGCAAGCGGCGAGGAGTCGTCGCATGATCTCGCTTGAGAGAATGCATTGGTGGATGCATTGCGAGATCAAGTGGGGGAGCGACCCAAAGCAACTCAAATGGAGGCACACTTGGAGTCGATATGGAGATCGGACTCAAGGGAGGGCTGACCCGTGGAATGGTGGGCGCGAGGGCCACCATCGACTCAATGCAAAAACGAGGAGCGGAGCAACTTGGGTGTAACTTGGCGAAGTACCCAAGCTGCATGAAGGGAGCCAGCATAGAAGTTGGAACATGGAGCAGAGGCACAGCGCTTTCCCTAGACAGAGGTCAAGGACATTAACTCTTGCAGAGGCAGGAGTAGAATCATGCTGTTCCCTGGGTCCTTCATTCTGACAGAGCGGACTCATCTTGCATGGTGCCAAAGATGAAGGGAGCTTCGGGGCACATGCACCTTATCTCGGAGGAGCATTCGATGGAGGAACTAAGGCGACTCAATTTGCGGAGGCGAAGTTGGGTACAGAAGGCCTTAGCACGGGGCAAGAGGACGCAGAGGCAGGTACTCTTGAAGAATATGCCACAGTGTTGCCATTCGAGTTGCTATGAAGGAAGCGGTGCGCAGTGGAGATTGTGCTGGTAGGGGCAGAGGCCCAGGATCCAGACAATGGTGCACAAATTACAGTGAAGTCGGTGGACTTCGGGAGCTACTAGGCGACGGACTGTCCTAGAGCGGTGCTTCATCTAGGTGTGACCCAAGAGTGGGTGGATGAAGGTCGATTGCCAAAGGAGCGAACAAAATCGAAGGTGGAGGAGACCCTGCGATGTATTGGCAGAGGCCACACATGGAGGGTTCACAATTCGAGTTTATTCCACAAGGATCAGAATGCAATGGAGATGTCACCAGGAGGCGACATGGTGCAGCGGATCGTGGTGGAACAGTTTGTGGCAATGCGACACACACGACATAGTCCCGTGAGGGATGAGATCATATGGAGGTATGATCGGGAGCTACTGGGAGCTCCGCTTTGGTGAACAACACGACGGCAAGAAGGGCTATGGATTCAAGGAGTGAAGGCCATGGTACCGCAGAGGCGGGTCTTCCGGGCGTGCACCGAATTTTGCATCGGATGAAAACCTTGGTCATCAGCATATGGGGGCTGGGTTCCACCAAGGGAAAAGTTCGAATGCAAGTACCAGTGAGTCCCATGAGAGGGACTTGATCATGCAGAGGTATGATCGAAGCAGTTGGAGAGTTGGACTGCTCCAGAGCTCATATTCGCTTAAGGGAGCCCGACAAGTCAGAGGACAAGGTCGAGTAAGCGAACGTTGCTACCAAGGAAGCTAAGGAGAACAGAATCGGTGCTAACTCTATAATGTGATGGCAGAGGCCATGCTTGGGAGTTGCAGTCTGCCTTTCCATCGACCAAACGGACTGCTTGGAGAACACAGTGGTGTTGAAGCAGGGGGTCGAAAGGGGCGAGGAAGCGACGACGAGTCCAGAGGGACTTAGCTACCCAAAATCAAGCATCAGTCAGAATGGAGGTGGACTCAGAGGAGTGCCACAGAGACATTTCTACTGATCATGCAGAAAAGGGATACAGAGGCGAGGCGACGGATAGTAGGGCCATGGGCATGCCAGCGCCATGGTACCGCAGAGGCGGGACTTCCGTGCAAGTCATTGATCCCTTGCTCTCACGGAGGGAGAGCGCTTGGTCGTGAAAGGGGCCGAGGAGGTGGAGCATGCAGAGGCAATCTCCAAGTACCGAGACAAGGCTGAAGGGCAGAGGCCAAGAAACTTCGTAAGACCGGTGTCAACAAGTTTCTCATCAAGATAGCCGTAAGTGAAGGACTTCGGGTCATGCAAGAGTGCATGACCAAGGAACGAAGCAGGCAGTACGCGGTGCTGTACCTTTTCTACTCAGTGGAGTAGGCGGCAGGGTTGATGGAGAAGACGGTACAATCCCAAAGGCGACCTCATCTATCAGAGAATTACTCCAAGTTGGGGTGAAAACTTCCCGCATTCCAGAAGTTCGATGGCATTGAGAAGGTGAATCACAGTAGCCAACTCAACGCAAGGAGTGCAAACACTTCAAGTGCTTTAGAAGTGTGAGCAAAGAGCAGGCGAAGGCCAGTAACCAGCTCGATGCATGAAGTACAACCTCGAGGAGGCGGGCGAAGTCAAGTAACCTTTGCCTTCTCAACTCTTAAGAGAATGGGCGAAACCGAGTACCCCAGTTCTCTTATCTATCCAGCAGAGGAGCTCTGCACAAGTTCAAAGACCCTTCGAAGATAATGGAAGACAATAGTTGTCAAATCCTCACCAACGGTGATTAGTGCTACTGAGAGTAGATTGTCCGCTTCATTTCCCAACGAAATGCCAATCGAAAGCGGAAGTGATGCGAACCTACTTGGATGTGACAACTAACTGAAAGAAGAGTCAATGAGCAGATTTTGTGGAGGAATGACCCAAAACTTCTGAAGTTTGCGAGGCGATGCTCGTTAAAGCTCCAACAAGCATCCACCCAGTTCAAGCAGAATGTGGAAATTTTGAGAGACTGGCGCAGAAAAGATGGTCTTTTCCTTCATTTGGTGGATCCGCAAGAATCGACAAGGATCAACACAACTCAGCCAACCCCACACCAGAGTCAGAGTCATTGGCGAGTTGAAGCAGCATGGCGGATCAAAGGTTCGACTACTCAGAAACAGCAGCGGAGAGCAGCTGGGAGCCAGGAGGCGCATTGCAGCTGGAGCGGAAGATTGAAGACTCAACAAAGGCGAAGAGTTGCAGTGTTAACAAAGGCTTCGATGAGGACGTCGAAGGGATAAGTGGGGGAGAATGTAACGGACAAACTTCTAAACAAGATGTTGGATGTAATGCTTATGTCTGTCCGTTGTCTTTTGGCATGTTCATGCCTTGTACAGAATGTAAAGGGGCGGCCGAAGGCTTAATAGTCCCATTTTAGTTGGGTTGGTGGCCTCTTTAGGCTTGTAAATAAAGGTTGTGTCATGTGGACACGTTCGAGAGCTTTTCGGTCTGTAATGGACCATTTTACCCTTTGTTGTGCCACTGTTCAGAGCTTGTAAAGTCTGTTTGTAATTTGCATTGTCTATGAAGTGTTTTTCGGACATGTTTGCTTGTGGATCCCGATTGAGGCGTTCTCTTCAACCCGTTCTCTCTTTTGTTGGTCCTAAGGGACAATGAGAGGCTTCGGGGAGGCTGACCTTTGCGGACGGACGCGCGAGGGTGCCGCACGCCTTAGGCAAAACCAGCTAAGGTCGTGACAGGGTGGCACAGGGCTGGATGGGGCTTTCGTATAGCAGGGACGGTGCTGCCTCTCGCTTCGCTCGCTGTCCGCCGCTCCCCGCTCGCTCGTGCAGCCAAAAATGGCCAGTTTTAGCCCGTTTTTGGGCTGTTTGGGCCTGTTTCTGGGCCATTTTTGCTTCGCTTCAAATCTTCTTCTTCCTTGTGTGGCCAAAAATGCCTTGCTTTGTACTTCTTCGTGCACGGCGGTGTCTTGTCGTCGATTGCCTTGTTTGATCGGCCACTTGAGTCTTTGTTACTCGTGGTTGGCGACGGGTTGTCCGATGGGGTAACTGTGTCGGCATGTGAGTGGTGATGGATTTGTATGCCGCGGTGGGCTCCCTGCTATTGTGCAGTTGACCATCGACGCTGCAAGTCTCTTCAATGGCACTCTATTTGAATGGAGATGCGTGTGTTGCCTGTACAATCTACCTAGTTCCTTTGGAAATAGACATTGTTTACCTCGCTTATCCACTTCTCATGTCCTATATGAATGAGGAGTGTCGATGTCCGTGCACCTTGTGTGTCCTCGAACGATGGCATGTCTCAGACCTCTCGTCTCGAGTGGCTCCAGTGTTCACGTGAGTGCTCTTGGATGCAGTGGATAAGAATGTACCATGGGTCTTCGGACTCTTGGCACATGATCCGTTGGCTTTCTTAGTCGCCCTTCGACGGATGACGGCCTTCCCATCGTTGCCCCCCTTTCCCTTGTGGTAATGGGTCGGCATGTTGGGCTTGGCGTCGTAGAGGACATGCTACCTGGTTGATCCTGCCAGTAGTCATATGCTTGTCTCAAAGATTAAGCCATGCATGTGTAAGTATGAACTATTTCAGACTGTGAAACTGCGAATGGCTTATTAAATCAGTTATAGTTTGTTTGATGGTACGTGCTACTCGGATAACCGTAGTAATTCTAGAGCTAATACGTGCAACAAACCCCGACTTCCGGAAGGGATGCATTTATTAGATAAACGGCTGACGCGGGCTTTGCTCGCTGCTCCGATGATTCATGATAACTCGACGGATCGCACGGCCCTCGTGCCGGCTGTCACGCCCCTAAAAATATCCATGATATTTAAATTTTTTCGCCACAACTAACCCAGGATCCAAACACACATTTGAGGTCACTAAGAAAACATTCGGATCGAAAATTTCACTTCTATAATCTATCAATTCATAACCCTGTGCAATTCATAAACATAGCACACATCACTCGATTATTTATACAATCTGAACTCAACTCATCAAAATAAAAACCACAATATAAATCCACAAGTGGGGAAATCCATGCAGTCACCACAATCATCGATTTACCATAAGTTCATATCATTACACGAATTTAATTTAACATTCCAAAACCCTATACATGAGGGATCCTTTAACTTACACAAAATCCACAGGTTTAGATTCATAGTCACATTTCATTAGATGCAACGTAGCTTATACACAACTACATATATGCTAACAAAAGTTCTGCCCAACGTCTTCTAAACTTTCCACTGCCTCAGCCCATTCTTAACATTTAAGCAAGCGATACGCTATCCTGAAAAATTTATCAACAAATGGGGTGAGCATAAAGAGCTCAGCAAGTGACTAACATATCCATATCAAAATAGTACAATTTCCAAAGAGATGCAGTTTCAAACACAAAGCAGAATATACGATTTCGTATACATAATATCATTAGGAGCAGAATCATAATTGTCCTTTTTAAGCATACATATTTGGTTCCTGACAGATGGGGCATAGAGTAATTGGAGCATATCAGAAACAAAGGAAACATGTCGGAGCTTATCAATGGCATATAAAATGTTCCAAATCACATCAACGACATAGGGAACATTACGAAGCAAAATCAGCAGTGAATGAAGCATTTCAGAGCATATCAAACTCATATGTCGTACAGAAGCTCAAACGTCGTCCTTGACGTTGCAATCATATCATAACTATCCAGAGCACGAACAGAAATAACTCACCAAAACTCTGGATGTCATATCAAACATATAGAGGGTGTAGTGGGATCTCAATCAGAATGTGATTCATCCAGAATATCCCACATAGCGGGACCCCACAAAGCGGGCAAATAAGCGCATACCAGAATATCCCACAAAGCGGGACCCCACAAAGCGGGCAAATAAGCGCATACCAGAATATCCCACAAAGCGGGACCCCACAAAGCGGGCAAATCAACGCATACCCTTTACCATTTCTGGCAAAGGTCCAGACAATCCCACACACCAGAGTACAAGAAGGCAGTTTCAACAATAAGTAGCATATAACGGAAGCACACGCGGAACAACCAAACGTACATGTGCCTTTTCAAAAACAATGTGATGCAAGGAACAAATCTCTCACAAAAATATTCATTTTAGGGAAAGAATTGAAAGCAAGAGTGTACAGGGATTCTAAGCAATCGTAACCAGCTCAATTCCAATAAGAAGGTTAGGCGAATTCAAGTATCCAAAGGAAATGAAACAGAATACGCGAAATCGACCAAAGCTCGATTTCGGACAGAATTCCAGTGGCACATCCAACAAATATTTCAAAATAACAAATATGCTCCAATACTCATAAGAAGGCTATGGTTGAACCATATATCAGTCTATATTCGGATGGAACAGATTTCATATGAACAGGGCTCCCAACACAGAGTTACCTCTGATTTGGTAACGTAAGGTCAAAATCACAATCACTGGTTTGCAGACTTTATAGGATCGGATTCAACAGACGATAGGATGAGCAATTGAACTCCAAAATGTTCAAACTATATGTCAAAAGAGAGGATTTCAAGTCTAGTTTCAAATAAAATCAGTTTGGTACAAATCAGAATTTTCAACAGGGAGTTATAGGCGTTTTAGTTTCGAAAGGTCAGAAGTCTTGAACTCTGTTTTACAGCGTCTATAGGCTCTTTTGAAACAAATTTTTGGGTAAGTATTCGGTGTCCAAAATCTACCAAATCGGTGTCAAAAGAAAGACATACGAGTCTAATTTCAAACAAAAATAGTTCCTGCCTGAATTCTCATTCTGTACTAAAACTTAGGGCCGAAGCAGTGCTTAGGGGTCAGTTTACCAAAAACTTTCAGAATCCATAGTTCTATGTCCAAAGAGGAATATATCAGTTTCTAAATAAAAATCTTCCAATTTATTTTGAATCAACATAAAAACAGAGTCAAATACTTATGTAGGATGGGGTTAGAACACTTGCCTTTGCAAATTTTGACCCGAAGTAACAAGATTAAAGCAAAAACCCTAAAAGCCCCAAATTTTCTTTCTCTTCTTCTTCTTCTTCTTCTTCTTCTTCTTCTTTTCTTTCCCTGATCACCCACGAGCTGCCTCCTCTGCTTCCTTAACAACGAAGGCAGAGAGGCTTAAGCGGTGGAATTTGTCATTTGGTGCATTTTGCAGTTTAGTCCTTGTTTTTATCATATTCACGATTAGGTCCTTAGGGATTACATATAGGTCCTCAGATTCTTTTTTTTTTTTTTTTTTTTTTTTTGAACAGATCTCCCAAATCTTAAAAATAAGTTACCTCTGATTCATACTCTATTTCTTTTGTCAATTAAAATAGATGCTTACATTATCACCAAAAATTTATACGAACATTCGGAATTGAGGGGTGTTACACTCTCCCCCCCTTAAAAGAAAAATTTAGTCCTCTAAATTTATCGTACCTCTATTCGATGAAAAGACGAGGATACACTTTTTTCATTTCCTCTTCTAGCTCCCAAGTTGTCTCCGCTCCAGAATGATGTCTCCAAATTACTTGAACCAGTGGAATGACCCGATTCCTTAGGACTTTTTCTTTCTTATCAATAATCTGAATAGGCTCTTCCACATAGGATAAATCTTTATCGATCTCCACCAGCTCATATTTAATGATGTGAGCAGGGTCATACATATACTTTCTAATCATCGAGACATGAAATATATCATGGACATTGCTCAATGCTGGTGGTAAAGCAATCCTGTAAGCGACAGAACCAATCCTCTCAAGAACCTCAAAAGGTCCAATAAATCTTGGGCTTAATTTTCCTTTCTTCCCAAACCTTATAATGCCTTTGGAGGGGGAGACTTTTAAGAATACCAAATCTCCGATTTCAAACTCAATATCTCGCCTTCTATTGTCGGCATAACTCTTTTGACGACTCTGAGTAGCTTTTAACCTTTTCCTTATAACTTGAATTTTCTCGGTAGTTTCTTGTACCTTGTCCGGTGCTAACAATTTTCTGTCACCAACTTCCTCCCAACATATAGGTGTTATGCACCTTCGCCCATATAAAGCTTCATAAGGAGCCATCTGAATACTTGAATGATAACTATTATTATACGTGAACTCAACAAGTGAAATATCCTTATCCCATTCACCTTTCCAATCCATAACATAGGCTCTAAGCAAATCCTCAAGTGTTTGAATTGTTCTTTCTGACTGACCATCAGTCTGAGGATGATATGCAGTACTAAACTTAACTTTAGTGCCCAACGACTCCTGCAATCTTCTCCAGAATCTAGAGAGAAATCTGGAGTCTCTATCAGAGATGATCTCCTTTGGAATACCATGAAGTCTTACTATTTCACTGACATATAAATCTGCAAGTCTATCAAGCGAATAAGTCATATTAATCGGTAGGAAATGTGCAGATTTTGTTAACCTATCAATGATAACCCAAATAGCATCATGCTTCCTCGAGGTTCTGGGTAGTCCTGAAACAAAATCCATAGTAATACATTCCCATTTCCATTCAGGTATAACTAAAGGTTGCAGCAACCCTCCAGGTCTTTGGTGTTCTACTTTGATTTGCTGACATATCAAACATTTTGAAACATACATTGCAATTTCCTTCTTCATGCCTTCCCACCAATAATAACTTTGAAGATCTCTATACATCTTAGTGCTCCCTGGGTGTAGGGCGTACTTTGAAGTATGACTTTCATTTAGGATTTTGATTCTTGATATCTAGTTCATTTGGTACACATACTCTCTCCCCAAATCTCAATAGGCCATCCTTTGAAACTTGAAATTGTGGCTTCAATTCCTTTTCTACTTCACTCCTCAAGTAGATTAAGTGTGGATCTCGTAATTGTCCCTCCTTAATTTGTTGCATAAGATCAGACTGCACTTGAATGGAGGCCATCAAAATCATCGAGTCTTGCTCTTTGCTCAAAGCTTTCAAATCAAAATTTTCTTCTAATAACTTCCATTGCTTCACGACCAGACTAGCCATAAAATTTGTAGATTTCCTACTAAGTGCATCAGCTACCACATTGGCCTTGCCCGGGTGATAACGGATGGCACAATCATAATCCTTCAGAAGTTCTATCCATCTTCGCTGCCTCATGTTTAGCTCTTTCTGAGTGAAAATATATTTTAGACTCTTGTGATCAGTAAAGATTTCAAACTGTCGACCATACAAATAATGTCTCCAAATCTTTAGAGCAAAAATGATTGCTGCTAATTCCAAATCATGAGTTGGATAATTCAATTCATAACCCTTAAGTTGCCTAGAAGCATAAGCAATTACTCTCCCTTCCTGCATCAAAACACATCCTAAGCCCTTTCTTGAAGCATCAGTATAAACTACAAATCCCTCACTACCACTTGGAATAGTGAGAATAGGGGCACTAGTCAATCTTCTTTTTAACTCTTGAAAGCTTCGCTCACAATCATCGCCCCATACAAATTTCATATTCTTCTTAGTGAGTTTGGTGAGAGGTTGAGCAATTCGAGAAAATCCTTCCACAAATCTCCTGTAATAACCTGCCATGCCCAAGAAACTTCTAACCTCTGTTACATTTGTTGGTACTTCCCATTCAACTACAGCTTCTATTTTCCTTGGATCAACAGATATACCCTTCCCTGAAATCACATGGCCTAAGAAAGCAACTTCATTCAACCAAAATTCACATTTGCTGAACTTTGCATACAACTTCTTTTCTCTTAGTATGGACAACACATCTCTCAAGTGTTCCTCATGCTCCTGGTTACTCTTTGAATACACCAATATGTCATCAATAAATACAATTACACAGATATCCAAGAGCGGTTGAAATATCCTATTCATTAGTTCCATAAAAGCTGCAGGGGCATTTGTCAAACCAAACGGCATCACCAAGAATTCATAATGACCATATCGAGTTCTGAAAGCTGTTTTTGAAATATCCTCCTCCTTGATCTTTAGCTGATAGTAACCTGACCTCAGGTCAATCTTAGAGAATACTTGTGCACCCTGCAGTTGATCAGGTAAGTCGTTACTTCAAAAAAAAATACTCGTTTCTTATGGTCACCTGATTCAACTGTCCATAATCAATACAAAATCTCAATATTCCCTCCATCTTTTAACTAACACCGGAGCACCCCATGATGAAATATTAAGCCAAATAAAATCCTCATTTAATAATTCTTGTAGTTGCTTTTCCAATTCCACTTACTCAAATGATATCTTTCTGTAGAGAGGCTTAGATATTGGGATTGTCCCACGGACCAAATCAAAAGCAAAATCATATTTGGAGGTAATCCAAACAAGTTATCCTGGGATACATTAGGCAAGGAGATAAATAATGTCCAATACTCTCAAAATAAAAGATCGGCTGATCAAATATGCAAAAAGTGATCATTTGTTATATACTAATCCATACTGGTATGATAAGAAGATAGCCAATCCATACCAAGTATAATATCATAACTCCAAATCTCTAGGAGAACTAAATCAGCAAAAGTTCAAGTTCTCCAACAAAAATCAGACAAGAGGACCAGATTCAAGTTCGTTATCAAAGAATCTCCATTGATTGTACTTACATATATCACATAATACAGTGGTCTAGGTTGAATACCCAAGTGATAGGCAACATGTTACGAATCAAATCGTAGATAGGACCCATGGTCAAACAAATATTTGCATTCTTTCATAAACATGTATAATACCTTTGATCACTAATTCAGAAGTTTTAGAATCATATTCAGTGATAGCATACACCCTAACATGGGCTGATGATTTATGAGGCAGTGACTCTTTCTTATTGTTCAAATGGCAGTCTTTTGTTTCATGATCCAACTTTCCGCAAGCAAAATAGACTCCAGTCACCTGAAACACAAATTTGTTTCATAATTTAACTTATAATTCACACATGATTGAGTCTTTTGCGGTGACTTCCCATTTCAAATCCAAATGTCTTGACCCTCTTGTTATCACTTTCTGATTCATTTCCAATCACATTCTTATTGGTAAACTTGTCCTTATCATTCTTCTCACTGATCTCCGAAAATTCTTTTCATTGTTCTCATTAATGATCAGCCTCTACTTCCAATATAAGGCAGCAAAAGAAAACTTTCGATCATCAGAACAATTTTGTACATCAAATATCTTCTCTGTTTGCATCATCCATTTTTCTACCACCAATGAAATTAGGTCCACCATGCTTCCGCTGCGCCACTCTGATTCAATATCCCCGATTACCCTTTCATCCCACTTAATTAATCAAAATCAGATGAAGTAGGAGGACTAAATGTCATCGTCATCCTAGATTCCTAAAATACATCAAAGAAAGTTTTCACCAATCACTGTAGTTCACTAGACCTCAATATATTTTGCACGTCAACATATCAAATATTCCAGTGATCCTCAAACCATGCTCTGATACCACCTCTGTCACGCCCCTAAAAATATCCATGATATTTAAATTTTTTCGCCACAACTAACCCAGGATCCAAACACACATTTGAGGTCACTAAGAAAACATTCGGATCGAAAATTTCACTTCTATAATCTATCAATTCATAACCCTGTGCAATTCATAAACATAGCACACATCACTCGATTATTTATACAATCTGAACTCAACTCATCAAAATAAAAACCACAATATAAATCCACAAGTGGGGAAATCCATGCAGTCACCACAATCATCGATTTACCATAAGTTCATATCATTACACGAATTTAATTTAACATTCCAAAACCCTATACATGAGGGATCCTTTAACTTACACAAAATCCACAGGTTTAGATTCATAGTCACATTTCATTAGATGCAACGTAGCTTATACACAACTACATATATGCTAACAAAAGTTCTGCCCAACGTCTTCTAAACTTTCCACTGCCTCAGCCCATTCTTAACATTTAAGCAAGCGATACGCTATCCTGAAAAATTTATCAACAAATGGGGTGAGCATAAAGAGCTCAGCAAGTGACTAACATATCCATATCAAAATAGTACAATTTCCAAAGAGATGCAGTTTCAAACACAAAGCAGAATATACGATTTCGTATACATAATATCATTAGGAGCAGAATCATAATTGTCCTTTTTAAGCATACATATTTGGTTCCTGACAGATGGGGCATAGAGTAATTGGAGCATATCAGAAACAAAGGAAACATGTCGGAGCTTATCAATGGCATATAAAATGTTCCAAATCACATCAACGACATAGGGAACATTACGAAGCAAAATCAGCAGTGAATGAAGCATTTCAGAGCATATCAAACTCATATGTCGTACAGAAGCTCAAACGTCGTCCTTGACGTTGCAATCATATCATAACTATCCAGAGCACGAACAGAAATAACTCACCAAAACTCTGGATGTCATATCAAACATATAGAGGGTGTAGTGGGATCTCAATCAGAATGTGATTCATCCAGAATATCCCACATAGCGGGACCCCACAAAGCGGGCAAATAAGCGCATACCAGAATATCCCACAAAGCGGGACCCCACAAAGCGGGCAAATAAGCGCATACCAGAATATCCCACAAAGCGGGACCCCACAAAGCGGGCAAATCAACGCATACCCTTTACCATTTCTGGCAAAGGTCCAGACAATCCCACACACCAGAGTACAAGAAGGCAGTTTCAACAATAAGTAGCATATAACGGAAGCACACGCGGAACAACCAAACGTACATGTGCCTTTTCAAAAACAATGTGATGCAAGGAACAAATCTCTCACAAAAATATTCATTTTAGGGAAAGAATTGAAAGCAAGAGTGTACAGGGATTCTAAGCAATCGTAACCAGCTCAATTCCAATAAGAAGGTTAGGCGAATTCAAGTATCCAAAGGAAATGAAACAGAATACGCGAAATCGACCAAAGCTCGATTTCGGACAGAATTCCAGTGGCACATCCAACAAATATTTCAAAATAACAAATATGCTCCAATACTCATAAGAAGGCTATGGTTGAACCATATATCAGTCTATATTCGGATGGAACAGATTTCATATGAACAGGGCTCCCAACACAGAGTTACCTCTGATTTGGTAACGTAAGGTCAAAATCACAATCACTGGTTTGCAGACTTTATAGGATCGGATTCAACAGACGATAGGATGAGCAATTGAACTCCAAAATGTTCAAACTATATGTCAAAAGAGAGGATTTCAAGTCTAGTTTCAAATAAAATCAGTTTGGTACAAATCAGAATTTTCAACAGGGAGTTATAGGCGTTTTAGTTTCGAAAGGTCAGAAGTCTTGAACTCTGTTTTACAGCGTCTATAGGCTCTTTTGAAACAAATTTTTGGGTAAGTATTCGGTGTCCAAAATCTACCAAATCGGTGTCAAAAGAAAGACATACGAGTCTAATTTCAAACAAAAATAGTTCCTGCCTGAATTCTCATTCTGTACTAAAACTTAGGGCCGAAGCAGTGCTTAGGGGTCAGTTTACCAAAAACTTTCAGAATCCATAGTTCTATGTCCAAAGAGGAATATATCAGTTTCTAAATAAAAATCTTCCAATTTATTTTGAATCAACATAAAAACAGAGTCAAATACTTATGTAGGATGGGGTTAGAACACTTGCCTTTGCAAATTTTGACCCGAAGTAACAAGATTAAAGCAAAAACCCTAAAAGCCCCAAATTTTCTTTCTCTTCTTCTTCTTCTTCTTCTTCTTCTTCTTCTTTTCTTTCCCTGATCACCCACGAGCTGCCTCCTCTGCTTCCTTAACAACGAAGGCAGAGAGGCTTAAGCGGTGGAATTTGTCATTTGGTGCATTTTGCAGTTTAGTCCTTGTTTTTATCATATTCACGATTAGGTCCTTAGGGTTTACATATAGGTCCTCAGATTCTTTTTTTTTTTTTTTTTTTTTTTTGAACAGATCTCCCAAATCTTAAAAATAAGTTACCTCTGATTCATACTCTATTTCTTTTGTCAATTAAAATAGATGCTTACATTATCACCAAAAATTTATACGAACATTCGGAATTGAGGGGTGTTACACTCTCCCCCCCTTAAAAGAAAAATTTAGTCCTCTAAATTTATCGTACCTCTATTCGATGAAAAGACGAGGATACACTTTTTTCATTTCCTCTTCTAGCTCCCAAGTTGTCTCCGCTCCAGAATGATGTCTCCAAATTACTTGAACCAGTGGAATGACCCGATTCCTTAGGACTTTTTCTTTCTTATCAATAATCTGAATAGGCTCTTCCACATAGGATAAATCTTTATCGATCTCCACCAGCTCATATTTAATGATGTGAGCAGGGTCATACATATACTTTCTAATCATCGAGACATGAAATATATCATGGACATTGCTCAATGCTGGTGGTAAAGCAATCCTGTAAGCGACAGAACCAATCCTCTCAAGAACCTCAAAAGGTCCAATAAATCTTGGGCTTAATTTTCCTTTCTTCCCAAACCTTATAATGCCTTTGGAGGGGGAGACTTTTAAGAATACCAAATCTCCGATTTCAAACTCAATATCTCGCCTTCTATTGTCGGCATAACTCTTTTGACGACTCTGAGTAGCTTTTAACCTTTTCCTTATAACTTGAATTTTCTCGGTAGTTTCTTGTACCTTGTCCGGTGCTAACAATTTTCTGTCACCAACTTCCTCCCAACATATAGGTGTTATGCACCTTCGCCCATATAAAGCTTCATAAGGAGCCATCTGAATACTTGAATGATAACTATTATTATACGTGAACTCAACAAGTGAAATATCCTTATCCCATTCACCTTTCCAATCCATAACATAGGCTCTAAGCAAATCCTCAAGTGTTTGAATTGTTCTTTCTGACTGACCATCAGTCTGAGGATGATATGCAGTACTAAACTTAACTTTAGTGCCCAACGACTCCTGCAATCTTCTCCAGAATCTAGAGAGAAATCTGGAGTCTCTATCAGAGATGATCTCCTTTGGAATACCATGAAGTCTTACTATTTCACTGACATATAAATCTGCAAGTCTATCAAGCGAATAAGTCATATTAATCGGTAGGAAATGTGCAGATTTTGTTAACCTATCAATGATAACCCAAATAGCATCATGCTTCCTCGAGGTTCTGGGTAGTCCTGAAACAAAATCCATAGTAATACATTCCCATTTCCATTCAGGTATAACTAAAGGTTGCAGCAACCCTCCAGGTCTTTGGTGTTCTACTTTGATTTGCTGACATATCAAACATTTTGAAACATACATTGCAATTTCCTTCTTCATGCCTTCCCACCAATAATAACTTTGAAGATCTCTATACATCTTAGTGCTCCCTGGGTGTAGGGCGTACTTTGAAGTATGACTTTCATTTAGGATTTTGATTCTTGATATCTAGTTCATTTGGTACACATACTCTCTCCCCAAATCTCAATAGGCCATCCTTTGAAACTTGAAATTGTGGCTTCAATTCCTTTTCTACTTCACTCCTCAAGTAGATTAAGTGTGGATCTCGTAATTGTCCCTCCTTAATTTGTTGCATAAGATCAGACTGCACTTGAATGGAGGCCATCAAAATCATCGAGTCTTGCTCTTTGCTCAAAGCTTTCAAATCAAAATTTTCTTCTAATAACTTCCATTGCTTCACGACCAGACTAGCCATAAAATTTGTAGATTTCCTACTAAGTGCATCAGCTACCACATTGGCCTTGCCCGGGTGATAACGGATGGCACAATCATAATCCTTCAGAAGTTCTATCCATCTTCGCTGCCTCATGTTTAGCTCTTTCTGAGTGAAAATATATTTTAGACTCTTGTGATCAGTAAAGATTTCAAACTGTCGACCATACAAATAATGTCTCCAAATCTTTAGAGCAAAAATGATTGCTGCTAATTCCAAATCATGAGTTGGATAATTCAATTCATAACCCTTAAGTTGCCTAGAAGCATAAGCAATTACTCTCCCTTCCTGCATCAAAACACATCCTAAGCCCTTTCTTGAAGCATCAGTATAAACTACAAATCCCTCACTACCACTTGGAATAGTGAGAATAGGGGCACTAGTCAATCTTCTTTTTAACTCTTGAAAGCTTCGCTCACAATCATCGCCCCATACAAATTTCATATTCTTCTTAGTGAGTTTGGTGAGAGGTTGAGCAATTCGAGAAAATCCTTCCACAAATCTCCTGTAATAACCTGCCATGCCCAAGAAACTTCTAACCTCTGTTACATTTGTTGGTACTTCCCATTCAACTACAGCTTCTATTTTCCTTGGATCAACAGATATACCCTTCCCTGAAATCACATGGCCTAAGAAAGCAACTTCATTCAACCAAAATTCACATTTGCTGAACTTTGCATACAACTTCTTTTCTCTTAGTATGGACAACACATCTCTCAAGTGTTCCTCATGCTCCTGGTTACTCTTTGAATACACCAATATGTCATCAATAAATACAATTACACAGATATCCAAGAGCGGTTGAAATATCCTATTCATTAGTTCCATAAAAGCTGCAGGGGCATTTGTCAAACCAAACGGCATCACCAAGAATTCATAATGACCATATCGAGTTCTGAAAGCTGTTTTTGAAATATCCTCCTCCTTGATCTTTAGCTGATAGTAACCTGACCTCAGGTCAATCTTAGAGAATACTTGTGCACCCTGCAGTTGATCAGGTAAGTCGTTACTTCAAAAAAAAATACTCGTTTCTTATGGTCACCTGATTCAACTGTCCATAATCAATACAAAATCTCAATATTCCCTCCATCTTTTAACTAACACCGGAGCACCCCATGATGAAATATTAAGCCAAATAAAATCCTCATTTAATAATTCTTGTAGTTGCTTTTCCAATTCCACTTACTCAAATGATATCTTTCTGTAGAGAGGCTTAGATATTGGGATTGTCCCACGGACCAAATCAAAAGCAAAATCATATTTGGAGGTAATCCAAACAAGTTATCCTGGGATACATTAGGCAAGGAGATAAATAATGTCCAATACTCTCAAAATAAAAGATCGGCTGATCAAATATGCAAAAAGTGATCATTTGTTATATACTAATCCATACTGGTATGATAAGAAGATAGCCAATCCATACCAAGTATAATATCATAACTCCAAATCTCTAGGAGAACTAAATCAGCAAAAGTTCAAGTTCTCCAACAAAAATCAGACAAGAGGACCAGATTCAAGTTCGTTATCAAAGAATCTCCATTGATTGTACTTACATATATCACATAATACAGTGGTCTAGGTTGAATACCCAAGTGATAGGCAACATGTTACGAATCAAATCGTAGATAGGACCCATGGTCAAACAAATATTTGCATTCTTTCATAAACATGTATAATACCTTTGATCACTAATTCAGAAGTTTTAGAATCATATTCAGTGATAGCATACACCCTAACATGGGCTGATGATTTATGAGGCAGTGACTCTTTCTTATTGTTCAAATGGCAGTCTTTTGTTTCATGATCCAACTTTCCGCAAGCAAAATAGACTCCAGTCACCTGAAACACAAATTTGTTTCATAATTTAACTTATAATTCACACATGATTGAGTCTTTTGCGGTGACTTCCCATTTCAAATCCAAATGTCTTGACCCTCTTGTTATCACTTTCTGATTCATTTCCAATCACATTCTTATTGGTAAACTTGTCCTTATCATTCTTCTCACTGATCTCCGAAAATTCTTTTCATTGTTCTCATTAATGATCAGCCTCTACTTCCAATATAAGGCAGCAAAAGAAAACTTTCGATCATCAGAACAATTTTGTACATCAAATATCTTCTCTGTTTGCATCATCCATTTTTCTACCACCAATGAAATTAGGTCCACCATGCTTCCGCTGCGCCACTCTGATTCAATATCCCCGATTACCCTTTCATCCCACTTAATTAATCAAAATCAGATGAAGTAGGAGGACTAAATGTCATCGTCATCCTAGATTCCTAAAATACATCAAAGAAAGTTTTCACCAATCACTGTAGTTCACTAGACCTCAATATATTTTGCACGTCAACATATCAAATATTCCAGTGATCCTCAAACCATGCTCTGATACCACCTCTGTCACGCCCCTAAAAATATCCATGATATTTAAATTTTTTCGCCACAACTAACCCAGGATCCAAACACACATTTGAGGTCACTAAGAAAACATTCGGATCGAAAATTTCACTTCTATAATCTATCAATTCATAACCCTGTGCAATTCATAAACATAGCACACATCACTCGATTATTTATACAATCTGAACTCAACTCATCAAAATAAAAACCACAATATAAATCCACAAGTGGGGAAATCCATGCAGTCACCACAATCATCGATTTACCATAAGTTCATATCATTACACGAATTTAATTTAACATTCCAAAACCCTATACATGAGGGATCCTTTAACTTACACAAAATCCACAGGTTTAGATTCATAGTCACATTTCATTAGATGCAACGTAGCTTATACACAACTACATATATGCTAACAAAAGTTCTGCCCAACGTCTTCTAAACTTTCCACTGCCTCAGCCCATTCTTAACATTTAAGCAAGCGATACGCTATCCTGAAAAATTTATCAACAAATGGGGTGAGCATAAAGAGCTCAGCAAGTGACTAACATATCCATATCAAAATAGTACAATTTCCAAAGAGATGCAGTTTCAAACACAAAGCAGAATATACGATTTCGTATACATAATATCATTAGGAGCAGAATCATAATTGTCCTTTTTAAGCATACATATTTGGTTCCTGACAGATGGGGCATAGAGTAATTGGAGCACATCAGAAACAAAGGAAACATGTCGGAGCTTATCAATGGCATATAAAATGTTCCAAATCACATCAACGACATAGGGAACATTACGAAGCAAAATCAGCAGTGAATGAAGCATTTCAGAGCATATCAAACTCATATGTCGTACAGAAGCTCAAACGTCGTCCTTGACGTTGCAATCATATCATAACTATCCAGAGCACGAACAGAAATAACTCACCAAAACTCTGGATGTCATATCAAACATATAGAGGGTGTAGTGGGATCTCAATCAGAATGTGATTCATCCAGAATATCCCACATAGCGGGACCCCACAAAGCGGGCAAATAAGCGCATACCAGAATATCCCACAAAGCGGGACCCCACAAAGCGGGCAAATAAGCGCATACCAGAATATCCCACAAAGCGGGACCCCACAAAGCGGGCAAATCAACGCATACCCTTTACCATTTCTGGCAAAGGTCCAGACAATCCCACACACCAGAGTACAAGAAGGCAGTTTCAACAATAAGTAGCATATAACGGAAGCACACGCGGAACAACCAAACGTACATGTGCCTTTTCAAAAACAATGTGATGCAAGGAACAAATCTCTCACAAAAATATTCATTTTAGGGAAAGAATTGAAAGCAAGAGTGTATAGGGATTCTAAGCAATCGTAACCAGCTCAATTCCAATAAGAAGGTTAGGCGAATTCAAGTATCCAAAGGAAATGAAACAGAATACGCGAAATCGACCAAAGCTCGATTTCGGACAGAATTCCAGTGGCACATCCAACAAATATTTCAAAATAACAAATATGCTCC
>NW_027021347.1:12500-17500 GCF_036884655.1 Musa acuminata AAA Group | reverse complement strand
CAGCCATCTCAGCACCCTGGAACCCCCCGGGTGGCACAGGGCTGGATGGGGCTTTCGTATAGCAGGGACGGTGCTGCCTCTCGCTTCGCTCGCTGTCCGCCGCTCGCCGCTCGCTCGCGCAGCCAAAAATGGCCAGTTTTGGCCCGTTTTTGGGCCGTTTTGGCCTGTTTTTGGGCTGTTCTTGCGTGGCGCGGTGACCGTCGTGAGCGGAGCAAAATGTCAGCCATCTCAGCACCCTGGAACCCCCCGGGTGGCACAGGGCTGGATGGGGCTTTCGTATAGCAGGGACGGTGCTGCCTCTCGCTTCGCTCGCTGTCCGCCGCTCGCCGCTCGCTCGCGCAGCCAAAAATGGCCAGTTTTGGCCCGTTTTTGGCCCGTTTTGGCCTGTTTTTGGCCCGTTCTTGCGTCGCGCGGTGACCGTCGTGAGCGGAGCAAAATGTCAGCCATCTCAGCACCCTGGAACCCCCCGGGTGGCACAGGGCTGGATGGGGCTTTCGTATAGCAGGGACGGTGCTGCCTCTCGCTTCGCTCGCTGTTCGCCGCTCGCTCGAGCAGCCAAAAATGGCCAGTTTTGGCCAGTTTTGGCCAGTTTTTGGCCTGTTTTTGCGTTGCGCGGCGACCATCGAGAGCGGAGCAAAATGTCAGCCATCTCAGCACCCTGGAACCCCCCGGGTGGCACAGGGCTGGATGGGGCTTTCGTATAGCAGGGAAGGTGCTGCCTCTCGCTTCGCTCGCTGTCCGCCGCTCGCCGCTCGCTCGCCCAGCCAAAAATGGCCAGTTTTGGCCCGTTTTTGGGCCGTTTTGGCCTGTTTTTGGGCTGTTTTTGCGTCGCGCGGTGACCGTTGTGAGCGGAGCAAAATGTCAGCCATCTCAGCACCCTGGAACCCCCCGGGTGGCACAGGGCTGGATGGGGCTTTCGTATAGCAGGGACGGTGCTGCCTCTCGCTTCGCTCGCTGTCCACCGCTCGCCGCTCGCTCGCGCAGCCAAAAATGGCCAGTTTTGGCCCGTTTTTGGGCCGTTTTGGCCTGTTTTTGGGCTGTTCTTGCGTCGCGCGGTGAACGTCGTGAGCGGAGCAAAATGTCAGCCATCTCAGCACCCTGGAACCCCCTGGGTGGCACAGGGCTGGATGGGGCTTTCGTATAGCAGGGACGGTGCTGCCTCTCGCTTCGCTCGCTGTCCGTCGCTCGCCGCTCGCTCGCGCAGCCAAAAATGGCCAGTTTTGGCCCGTTTTTGGGCCGTTTTGGCCAGTTTTTGGCCTGTTCTTGCATCGCACGGTGACCGTCGTGAGCGGAGCAAAATGTCAGCCATCTCAGCACCCTGGAACCCCCTGGGTGGCACAGGGCTGGATGGGGCTTTCGTATAGCAGGGACGGTGCTGCCTCTCGCTTCGCTCGCTGTTCGCCACTCGCCGCTCGCTCGCGCAGCCAAATATGGCCAGTTTTGGCCCGTTTTGGCCAGTTTTTGGCCTGTTTTTGCGTTGCGCGGTGACCATCTTGAGCGGAGCAAAATGTCAGCCATCTCATCAGCACCCTGGAACCCCCCGGGTGGCACAGGGCTGGATGGGGCTTTCGTATAGCAGGGACGGTGATGCCTCTCGCTTCGCTCGCTGTCCGCCGCTCGCTGCTCGCTCGCGCAGCCAGAAATGGCCAGTTTTGGCCCGTTTTGGCCAGTTTTTGGCCTGTTTTTGCGTTGCGCGGTGACCATCTTGAGCGGAGCAAAATGTCAGCCATCTCAGCACCCTGGAACCCCCCGGGTGGCACAGGGCTGGATGGGGCTTTCGTATAGCAGGGACGGTGATGCCTCTCGCTTCGCTCGCTGTCCGCCGCTCGCTGCTCGCTCGCGCAGCCAAAAATAGCCAGTTTTGGCCCGTTTTTGGGCCGTTTTGGCCTGTTTTTGGGCTGTTCTTGCGTCGCGCGGTGACCGTCGTGAGCGGAGCAAAATGTCAGCCATCTCAGCACCCTGGAACCCCCCGGGTGGCACAGGGCTGGATGGGGCTTTCGTATAGCAGGGACGGTGTTGCCTCTCGCTTCGCTCGCTGTCCGCCGCTCGCCGCTCGCTCGTGCAGCCAAAAATGGCCAGTTTTGGCCCGTTTTTGGGCCGTTTTGGCCAGTTTTTGGCCTGTTCTTGCATCGCGCGGTGACCGTCGTGAGCGGAGCAAAATGTCAGCCATCTCAGTACCCTGGAACCCCCCGGGTGGCACAGGGCTGGATGGGTCTTTCGTATTGCAGGGACGGTGCTGCCTCTCGCTTCGCTCGCTGTTCGCCGCTCGCTCGCGCAGCCAAAAATGGCCAGTTTTGGCCCGTTTTTGGGCCGTTTTGGCCAGTTTTTGGCCTGTTCTTGCGTTGCGCGGTGACCGTCGTGAGCGGAGCAAAATGTCAGCCATCTCAGCACCCTGGAACCCCCCGGGTGGCACAGGGCTGGATGGGGCTTTCGTATAGCGGGGACTGTGCTGCCTCTCGCTTCGCTTGCTGTCCGTCGCTCGCCGCTCGCTCGCGCAGCCAAAAATGGCCAGTTTTGGCCCCTTTTTGGGCTGTTTTGGCCCTTTTTGGGCTGTTCTTGCGTGGCGCGGCGACCGTCGTGAGCGGAGCAAAATGTCAGCCATCTCAACACCTTGGAACCTCCCGGGTTGTAACGGACAAACTTCTAAACAAGATGTTGGATGTAATGCTTATGTCTGTCCGTTGTCTTTTGGCATGTTCATGCCTTGTACAGAATGTAAAGGGGCGGCCGAAGGCTTAATAGTCCCATTTTAGTTGGGTTGGTGGCCTCTTTAGGCTTGTAAATAAAGGTTGTGTCATGTGGACACGTTCGAGAGCTTTTCGGTCTGTAATGGACCATTTTACCCTTTGTTGTGCCACTGTTCAGAGCTTGTAAAGTCTGTTTGTAATTTGCATTGTCTATGAAGTGTTTTTCGGACATGTTTGCTTGTGGATCCCGATTGAGGCGTTCTCTTCAACCCGTTCTCTCTTTTGTTGGTCCTAAGGGACAATGGGAGGCTTCGGGGAGGCTGACCTTTGCGGACGGACGCGCGAGGGTGCCGCACGCCTTAGGCAAAACCAGCTAAGGTCGTGACATTATGGTATCAGAGCGGGACAAGCATTCATAGAAACACTTGACATGCAAACGTGGGGGACCTAGCGGGGCTGCGTTGAGGGCAGTCAGCACACGCGCGATCGTTTGAGGGAAAACGGGCATGGAGATGTAGGGAAAAGAGTCGCTCAGAGGAGCGGGCATCTGAGATTGGCATTCAGAGGAATGGCCAACCCTTCGCGCAAGAGGCACCACGAGAACAGGCAAGCTTGGAAGAATTTGGAGCGCACAAAGGTTGGGATGGCTGAGTTTGAGCTACGGCTCAACGTTGACAACTTTACTTGATGGTGCTCAAGGCAAGCGAGGCGCTTGGCAAAGGACGAGACCATGCAAAGTGGAATGAGTTGCTCAGCGACCGAAAGAGTTGTGCAAAGCTCACAGAGGTGAGGGGAATTGCTAACTCGAAGAATTCGGTACTCATGCATGGGCTTGTATGCGGACGATAGATTGTTCGTGGCCATCCCAAGGTGATCGAGACTCGGCGCCATGGAGCATTGAAACTTTCTCTTCGACATGTGAAGGATACGTCCGGAGGAGGCTGAAGTGTGCAACGAGTTCAGCATGTTGCTAGGCCTTGAGGGGTGCAGCGGTGGCTGTATTGACGTGGAGGCGCAATCTAGCAAGTGCGTTTGCAAGTGGCAGAACAATGCACAGTTTGTTCAGCAGATCGGAGTAGTCCAAGGGGATGGTGGTCTCCGAAACGAAGAGAGATATTGCTCCAACGGGATAGTTATCCAGGAGGGATAAGTCTCGGCACTCCAGAGGGAGAATCATGTGAGACGGACTTCACATGTTGAGGAGGAGTACCTCAACAAAACAACAACTCCACGAAGCTCGATGGACTGAGCAAGCGGCGAGGAGTCGTCGCATGATCTCGCTTGAGAGAATGCATTGGTGGATGCATTGCGAGATCAAGTGGGGGAGCGACCCAAAGCAACTCAAATGGAGGCACACTTGGAGTCGATATGGAGATCGGACTCAAGGGAGGGCTGACCCGTGGAATGGTGGGCGCGAGGGCCACCATCGACTCAATGCAAAAACGAGGAGCGGAGCAACTTGGGTGTAACTTGGCGAAGTACCCAAGCTGCATGAAGGGAGCCAGCATAGAAGTTGGAACATGGAGCAGAGGCACAGCGCTTTCCCTAGACAGAGGTCAAGGACATTAACTCTTGCAGAGGCAGGAGTAGAATCATGCTGTTCCCTGGGTCCTTCATTCTGACAGAGCGGACTCATCTTGCATGGTGCCAAAGATGAAGGGAGCTTCGGGGCACATGCACCTTATCTCGGAGGAGCATTCGATGGAGGAACTAAGGCGACTCAATTTGCGGAGGCGAAGTTGGGTACAGAAGGCCTTAGCACGGGGCAAGAGGACGCAGAGGCAGGTACTCTTGAAGAATATGCCACAGTGTTGCCATTCGAGTTGCTATGAAGGAAGCGGTGCGCAGTGGAGATTGTGCTGGTAGGGGCAGAGGCCCAGGATCCAGACAATGGTGCACAAATTACAGTGAAGTCGGTGGACTTCGGGAGCTACTAGGCGACGGACTGTCCTAGAGCGGTGCTTCATCTAGGTGTGACCCAAGAGTGGGTGGATGAAGGTCGATTGCCAAAGGAGCGAACAAAATCGAAGGTGGAGGAGACCCTGCGATGTATTGGCAGAGGCCACACATGGAGGGTTCACAATTCGAGTTTATTCCACAAGGATCAGAATGCAATGGAGATGTCACCAGGAGGCGACATGGTGCAGCGGATCGTGGTGGAACAGTTTGTGGCAATGCGACACACACGACATAGTCCCGTGAGGGATGAGATCATATGGAGGTATGATCGGGAGCTACTGGGAGCTCCGCTTTGGTGAACAACACGACGGCAAGAAGGGCTATGGATTCAAGGAGTGAAGGCCATGGTACCGC
>NW_027021346.1:87500-150000 GCF_036884655.1 Musa acuminata AAA Group | reverse complement strand
TACCCGTTTCACGGATGTCGTCAACGGTCTAAAAGGACTCAGAAAGAGCTTTTCGGATTTTGAGCTTGTTAATAAGATACTAAGATCCCTTCCTAAGAGTTGGGATCCTAAAGTCACCGCTATTCAAGAGGCAAAAGATCTGCGAAATTTCCCTCTTGAAGAACTAATCGGGTCATTAATGACCTACGAAATGACTTGTAAAGCTCATGAAGAGCAAGAAGACATCCTTCCAAAGAACAGGAAGGATATGGCACTCAAAACTTCAGAATGCCACTTGAGAGAAAACTCAAGTGATGAGGACTGTGATGATGACTTGGCACTTCTAACAAGAAAGTTTAAAAAATTCTTTAAAAGAAACAAGTTTAAGAATGATGCAAAAAATAAACTTGAACCCAAAAAGGACCAAGTAATCTGCTATGAATGCAAAAAACCGGGACACTACAAAAGTGATTGTCCCCAAGTCAAGAAAAGAACAACAAAGAAGAAGGCGCTCCAAGCAACATGGGATGATTCGAGCGCATCTGAGGAAGAGGAGTCCAACACCGAGCAAGTTGCTCATTACGCCTTAATGGCCATCGAAGATGAGGTAACAAATTCAATAGATGCTGATTTATCTTTCGATGAATTATTAAATGCTTTCAATGACTTATTTGACGAATGCAAGAGTATAAGTAGAAAATATAAATTGCTGAAAAAGATGCATGATAGTCTTACATGTGAGTTTGATAAGTTAAAAGTCGAACATCATGATAGTTTAAATTCATGTATCAAATGTCATGATTTAGAAACTTTACAAAAAGAAAACCTACTACTCAAGGACACATTGAAGAAATTCGAGGTTGGTAGCAAGTCATTAAACATGATCCTTGCAAACAAGGGTCACATTCCAAAAAGGAGCGGAATTGGATTTGTGAGAAGTCCTCACCAAAATCCAACCACCTTCATAAAAGGCTCCATCTTACATGTTCAACACCAAACCAAGTGCAACTTTTGTTGCAAATCTGGACACAAGACACATTGTTGTCCATTCAAGAAAATAAGTCCAAACAAACTACTCTGGGTTCCTAAAGGAACCATGATAAACTCTATGCAACATGATAGAAAATGTAGATATATTTATGAGGCACCCAAAAGCAAATGGGTTCCTAAAGATCATCCCTTCCTATAAAAACATTAAAATTTTAGGCCGGAGCAAGAAATAATATTCTGCTCCTTGACTCTCGATGGTCAGAAATCAAGAATCAAAAAGGAACTCGCAACGCTTAAGTAACAAGTGGAAGTTATGAAATCACAAATATGATTTGGATACAACCTTATTAGAAACATATGATATCCAAATTCACATACCTCCTTGATCTTCAAAACCCGTTAACACTATCATCTACGAATTGATTCTTGTATCATGAAACTAAATATGTCATGATCTTAAAAGGGATACCAAACAAACTATCAACATACGTATGCACGTTAAAAGATCTATTTTGATCATGCAAGAGCTTCTTCCTTAAATAAAAACTCATACGAAGTCATGTAACAAACATTAATTGCTCTGAAACTCTCCTCAAGGCAAAGGCTCCCTGATCAAATCATATTAGGTGCTCACTGGCTGCAGGCGGTGGCACCTCTCCAGCTGGTGGTTGCACCTCCAGCTATCATGGGTTGCCAGAGGTTGCACCGCTCCAGCCAGAGGTTGCACCGCCTACAACTCTGCCTTTTTAAACCCACACTAGGGCCGGCTATGGAACCGACCCCAACTCACTCCCATTTCCTCCTCTACTCTTCCAAGTCTCCTCCATTCCCATTTCACTCCTCTAAGCCTTCCAAATACCTCCCATTTCGGAGCAAAACATCAAGAATCCTTCCTTCTCTTGAAGAATTCACAAAGGTACTCTCTAAGAAGCTCTTAAATTCTGTTTTGTTCTTCATTTACTCTAGCTCATCATCATCCCTCTAAACAGCAGTAGTTATGGGATCTAGAAGATCCTCAAGGGACAAGGGAAAGAGGAGATTAGTAGAAGAGTTTGATTTCACTCTTTTCGATTCAAAATACCATGCTGAAAAATTTCCCTCTTTCGAACTTAGATGTATCACTAAAGGAAAATACGTAGATCTAAATGAACTAAGAGACTTAGAGACCATCCAATGGTTTGCAAACCTAGGTCTACTTCCAATCTTGCAGATTAACGAACCCATCTATCCTAGGCTTGTTAGATTATTTTACAATAACATACAAATAGATGATGAAGGAAGGATGTCCACCTATCTTTTGGGACAACACATCTCAATCACTGATAGATTCATTTGTGATATGATAGGCATTCCCATAAAAAGCATAGGACTATACTTTAGAGGATCATGGGATGATGAAAGTATTGGAACATCCTATGTTGAAGCCTTAGGAACAATCTTTGCCAATCCTAACATAGCATTGGTTCCTAAAAGTTGTGAACATCTATTGCCTTTGAACACTAAGATACTTCATTATATCATGACCAGTATAATTCTCCCTAAACAATACCATCATGATGAAATTAGTCAACTAGAATTAGGAACTATGTACTCAATCATGAAGGGACATGACATCTGTCTTGGCTATCTTATTCAACAAAATATGTTAGAATTATCAAAAAAGGATATGATGCTCCCATATGGTGGTATAATCACTAGAATAATAAAAGCTTACGACATTCTAATATCACCAGAGGAAGAAGTAATGAAAGTAGATCGATACAGCATAATAAACAAAAATCTACTTCACCGACTAAGATGTTACTATAGAAACGGTAAATGGGTTAGACTCCCTAGAAGGACTGATCACCCTCAACCTGAACCAGAACCGGAAACACCAGTATTTAGGGGTACCCAATCTCCTCCGACCCTTCCCTTTGAGGAAACACATCCAGTTGAGCAAACTCATACATCCATTGAAGAAATTGGGATTCGTATGGATCGATTCGAACAGAGACAAGAACGGATTGAACAAAGACAAGATCAAATCCTATCTGAGCTGCAGCAGATTCATAGTCAATTTGACTCCTTGTTTAGGCACTTTAATTTTCCACCGCATCAATGAACTTATTGAACACCTGTTGTTGTTGTAAACTTCTTATGATACTCACTTCTGATGTACTGAATGTAAACATCTATTATGGTAAAAGTTATCTCAGATTTTTATGGTATCATCACTGCTTGGTATGTGATGTGTCCAAATTAAGAATGTTGTGCCTTGAAACTAAAAAGTTTTTGAAAATCTTGTGTTTTGATTCGAAGAGAATTAGGAATGTTGATGTGTCCGAACAGATAAATTTGTTAAAATCATTTTTTGGACTATATTGTATGATCAAATCACTTGATTTCTATGATTATATGTGAAAATCTGCAACAAAATCTTGTCCGAATGCATCTTATTTATGAAACAGATTTTCTCGTACACCTTCATAAAAATTGAGTTTCTGAAATAGATTTTATGAAAGTGATTCATGTGTATGTATTCCATCCTGCAAAATCTTTACACAAAGGGGAAGAAGTATTTAAAGCAATCTATGTAAAATTCCTCTATAAGCTTGCGGTTGTTATTTTCTGGTATCATGTTTACTATGCTTTTTGTTGATGACAAAGGGGGAGATATATATATGAATTGATAAACACTGCCATGATGAATGATGCTATAAACACTGCTATAATTATGCTATAATTATGCCATCCTTGCATCACCAAGAGATATATGAACATGTGCTAAAGTTTGCATTATGCCCTGTGTTGATATCTTATCATGTGAAGAAAATGCAAAACTTGCTAGAATATTTCAAATATGTGCATCATGTAATAAGTTTCACAGCTTTATATGATAATGTTCAAACTACATGATGAATAGTTACAAACACAATCATACAAATCTGATGATGTATGTCAAGCCCTGACATCATCTTTGAAGAGATACATCATGATGAGAATCATGATGGGAGTATTGATAAGTTTAACTGATCTAACTTATCAATACGTCACTTGAATTCTTAGGTCTTGAATTCAAGGTTGACTTATCTCAACTATGGCATATAGACAGGGGGAGTTAAGGATAACTCCATTATCAATTGATTGTCATCATCAAAAAGGGGGAGATTGTTGAATCTCGGATTTTGATGATGAAGTCAATTGTCATTTGTTGTCTAATCTATGTGTTGAGATAAGTGTGCAGGATTAACTACGATGAAAGATAGACAAGCAGCAGGAGTTGCGCCGGAGTCAAGTTCATGATCACGTTGGGAGTTCGAGAGTTCGACGGAAGTTCGGACGGTCGTCGGAGGTTCTGCGAGAACAGATCCGAGAAGTCCAGAAGCTTGCCAAGCGAAGCTCGTCGAAACTTGCCAAGTGGATCGTCGCAAAGTCCAGGAGTTTGCCGGAAGTCCGCAGGAGCATCACCGAGGGTTCATCGGATGATCGACGGAAGTTCGCCGGAAACTCGTCGGAAGGAGCGATTGATGCACCGAAGCAAAGCTGCAGAAGTTGTCTTAGATTTAATCGTAGTTAGCACGTTGATTAAGTTGGAAAATGGGAGGTGATCCCATTGGCTTAATCTTGGGGCAATTGGGCCCCTGAAAGATTGAAATTGGGCCGAATGGAATGAACCATTCGGACCCTGATTGCACCAGGAGGTGCAACCGCCCAGGCCAGGAGGTGGCACCGCCTGGGCTAAGCCTCCCAGCGAGACTGGGCGGTGCAACCTCCCCAGCCGGGAGGTGGCACCGCCTGAGCTCAGTCTTCGAGCTAGACTGGGCGGTGCAACCTCCCTGGCAGAGAGGTGGCATCGCCTGAGCTCAGTCTTCGAGCAAGACTGGGCGGTGCAACCTCCCTGGCAGAGAGGTGGCACCGCCTGAGCTCGGTCTTCGAGCTCTGCCAGGCGGTTCAACCTCTCCAGTCAAGAGGTGCAACCGCCTGATCCCGGAATTCCGGGATTTGATCGTTTTGAGCTCCAAATTTGAATTGGGTTGGGGCCTATAAATTCCCCACCCATTCAGCACTGAAAAGATACAGACCTACACCGAAATCTTGATCTTTTCTGTGATTCTAAGAGCTCAAAAGTGTTGTAAAGCCTTTAAGTCTCCTCCTTCTGTTCTTCAAGTTTTCAGTTGTAAAGTGAGGAGAGAAAGGTCTGTAAAGGTTGTCTCCTGAGTCTGTCAAAAGGAGAGAAACTGTAAAAGGGAAGTTTGGCCTTCGCCTATTGAAGGAAGGCCCCTAGTTGACGTCGGCAACCTCGTCGGTGGAGGAAGCCAAAAGTGGAGTAGGTCAAGGCTGACCGAACCACTCTAAATCTCTGGTTTGCGTTTATTTTTGAGCACTTTATCATTACTGCAAACCTCCTTCATTACTACTGCTCTCTGCGCTTTCACGAACAAGTTCTAAGTGCTGTTCTTCCGAATCTGCATTCAGACGTAAATTCATGTTTTCATACATTACAGTTTACGTTTACGTTTGATTCTGCAGAACCGTCTTCCGTGCTTTCACGAACGAGTTTCTTTGCAGTTTACACTTACATTTTGATTCTATTGATAACTGCAAACTGTCCTCTGCAATTTTACGAACGAGTTTCAACATTTAGACGTAAAACTGCATTTAGACGTAAAACTGCATTTAGACGTAAATCGGCTTTCCCCGCACAATCATCATATCTCAGTTCACGTTTACGTCTTGATTTCAACTGCATACTGCCTTCTGCGAGCATACAAACGAGTTTCAAAGTTTAGACGTAAATCTGTGTTTAAGACGTAAATCTGCGTTTAGACGTAAATCTGCGTCTAGACGTAAATCTACGTTTAGACGTAAATCTGTTTTTTGCAGATTACGTTTTGAGCTGAACAACAGCAGCACATTGTCTTTATACTTCTGCTTAAACTGCTTCTAGACGCAAACTGTGTTTAGACGCAATCTGCGCTTAGACGCAATCTGCATTTAGACGCAATCTGCGCTTAGACGCAATCTGCGCTAAGACGCAAACTGCGCTTAGACGCAATCTGAGTTTAGACGCAATCTGCATTTAGACGCAAACTGCGTTTAGACGCTAACTGTGTTTAAACGTAAACTGCACTTAGTCATAAGTTATCTTTGAGTCGGCTTTTGCTTCAAAACTGATTTTTATCGAACGAACGCAGCTTTTGTTTTTAATCGCTAAAAGATATCCGCTGCACTAATTCACCCCCCCCTCTTAGTGCTCTCGATCCTAACAGTATGATCAATGATAAAATCTTTGTATGATAAATTATGTGCTTCAAGTCTCATTCGCTTTTTGTTGATGACAAAGGGGGAGAAAAGTGATGACCTGTATCATTTTAATAGCATGACTTATATGAATTGCAAAAGCTTGTGTGATATGAATGTATTATATGCCTTGCAAAATCCTTGAGAATATCACAAGATTGATTGATCATATTGAAAGCATGCCTTACATCGATAGCATGAAATTCATGTTGAAAATCTTTATCTCCTATCGTAGTAAAAATTGTCCCATATCATTTGATTTATGATTTTCATCGAAGTTTCGCATTTACTATTGCTTAATGAGAATAACGATAAGCTCTATGGTTAGAACTTATCAGTTTATGCTTGAATTCAATGGATGAAATTCAAGTGTTTTCATCTTCTCATAATATGGCATATAGATAGGGGGAGTTATGTTTAACTCCGTCATCAATTGATTGTCATCATCAAAAAGGGGGAGATTGTTGAATCTCGGATTTTGATGATGAAATCAATTGATGGGTTAATTGATCTAATCCATATTATTGAGTTAAGTGTGCAGGATTAACTACGATAACCAGAAAACACAAAGCAAGAATACAGGAGTCAAGATCGATAGACGTTTAAGAGTCCGAAGAATCGTCGGAGATGCTGCCGGAACCAACCGAGAAGAAATCGGGAACCTATCGGAAGTTCGCCGAAGAGATCGTCGGAGGTTCACGGAGATCACCGAGAAGGCTCGGCTACTCGTTAAAGTCATCACAAGATCAGGAGCTTGATGGGAGTCCGTCGGAAGAAGTTCGTTGGAAAGCTCGCCGAAACAAGACTCGACGTTCGCGGTTGAAAGCTTACTTAGGATGTGTTTTTGTTATGTAGTTCACTTGTAATTAGGATTAGGATTAAGAGATAATCCTATATCCTAGTTAGGGGCCAACTGGGCCCAAAGTCAGATATGGTTTGGGCTTAAATTAAGCCAAACCAGTGAAATCGGAGTGTCAGGCGGTGGCACCGCCTGGCTGGGCGGTGGCACTGCCCAGCACCCGAGAGCTGGGCGGTGACACCTCCTTGGCTGGGCGGTTGCACCGTCCAGCACCCGAGCGCTGGGCGGTGGCACCGCTTGGCTGGGCGGTGGCACCTCCAGCACCGGGAACCCTAAGAGAATTCAAATTTTGGAGCCCAAAATTTGAATCCTCTTGAGGCTTATAAATACCCCTCAAATCTCAGCTGAGGTTACAACTTTTGAGAAGCATTTTGATTGAGAGCAAAAGTCTTAGAAAGTCTTAGCAAGTCTTGTTTTCAATTTGCTAGAGAGTTCTCCTCCTTCTTTCTTATTGAAAATTTGTAAGAGGTTGAGCTGTTTGTAAAAGGTTGTAAGAGGGGTATTGACCCTTCCATTTCAAGAGATTTGCTAGTGGAAGGTGGGAGCCTCATCGAAGAGGGGCATCGCAAGTGGAGTAGGTCATTTGACCGAACCACTCTAAAAATCGGCATAATCTCTGGTTTGCATTTTATTATTGTCATTTACATTACTGTAAATCTTCTTACTGCTTTAGTTCCTTATTACCCTTGCTGCGCAACTTTAAGAATACGCTTTCAAGTTAAACTTTTCAAGTTCCGTTCTTATCATACGAAAGATTTTGTTAAAATCGAAGTTTTAATCCGCTGCACTAATTCACCCCCCCCTCTTAGTGCCGCTCCGATCCTAACAACAGATCCTTTCTCTCCTCTCTTTACAACTCAAGACTTGAGGAACAGAAAAGAGGAGAACTTTTGGACTTTACACAAATTTGAGCTCTTAGAATCACTGAAAAGATCAAGAATTCGGTGTGGATCTGTATCTATTCAGTGCTGAATGGGTGGGGTATTTATAGGCCCCAACCCAATTCAAATTTGGAGCTCAAAACGATCAAATCCCGGAATTCCGGGATCAGGCGGTTGCACCTCCTGACTGGAGAGGTTGCACCGCCTGGCAGAGCTCGAAGACTGAGCTCAGGCGGTTGCACCTCTCTGTTAGGGGCGGTTGCACCTCCTGAGTCTGGCTCGGAGACTGAGCCCCAGGCGGTGCCACCTCTTGACTGAGGCGGTTGCACCTCTTTGCCAGAGCTCGAAGACCGAGCTCAGGCGGTGCCACCTCTCTGTCAGGGAGGTTGCACCGCCCAGTCTTGCTCGAAGACTGAGCTCAGGCGGTGCCACCTCCTGGCTGGGGAGGTTGCACCGCCCAGTCTCGCTGGGAGGCTTAGCCCAGGCGGTGCCACCTCCTGGCCTAGGCGGTTGCACCTCCTAGTGCAATCAGGGTCCGAATGGTTAGCTCCATTCGGCCCAATTTCAGTCTTTCAGGGGCCCAATTGCCCCAAGATTAAGCTAATGGGATCACTTCCCATTTTCCAACTTAATCAACGTGCTAACTACGATTAGATCTAAGACAATTTCTGCAGCTTTGCTTCGGTGCGTCAATCGCTTCTTCCGGCGAGTTTCCGGCGAACTTCCGTCGATCATCCGATGAACCCTCGGTGATGCTCCTGCGGACTTCCGGCAAACTCCTGGACTTTGCGACGATCCACTTGGTGAGTTCCGACGAGCTTCGCTTGGCAAGCTTCTGGACTTCTCGGATCTGTTCTCGCAGAACCTCCGACGACCGTCCGAACTTCCGTCGAACTCTCGAACTCCCAACGTGATCATGAACTTGACTCCGGCGCAACTCCTGCTGCATGTCTTTCTTCCATCGTAGTTAATCCTGCACACTCAAAACAAAAACTTCGATCGAGACAATTAATCCTAAGCAATTAACCAAGTTATCCGGCATGTCATTGGTCCCTCGACGCTTCGTCCGATTCTTCGGCGCATCGTCCTTTCCTGCAGCCTATTGCCCAATCAGCCAGTTGACTCCGCAACTCCGATATCCTTAGCACAATACCCGCTCTTCTTGGCCCGATGCCCGAGTCCACGACCCGAAGCCTTCTGTCGATACGTCGACCGATCCACCGGCCCGACGTCCAATCTTCTGACATGTTCCTCCGGCACAACATGATGTTCCTGCTTTAATTGTCTCATCCTGATCGAAGCACCCTGCGTCACTCAAAACGTAGATTAAATCATAAACATATATAAAGGAGTTTCATCATCAAAATACGAGATTCAACAGTTATATCATTAGATTTGAATCAAATATGTGCATTATTGAAAAACCAAATCATAACATGACTATGATTGCTTTAAAACAAAATATTGTCTATACCATCAATCTTGATGAACTAAGTATTGAAATGTGTTTCTCCGCCGTAAATGATGATGCTTGGCTTTGGCATAGTAGATTAGGTCATGCAAGCATGAAAACAATATCTAAAATCTCATCTCAAGAATTAGTACGAGGGATTCCGAATATGAAGTTTATTAAGGATAAGGTATGCGATGCATGTCAACTAGGCAAACAAATAAAAACAAGCTTCAAACCAAAAAATCAAATTAGCACCACTAGACCATTACAATTGATCCATTTGGACTTATTTGGACCAATTGATACAACAAGTCTAGGTGGAAGCAAATATGCTTTCGTGATTGTGGATGACTACTCTAGATACACTTGGACCTATTTCTTAGCTCACAAAAGTGATTGCTTCAAGTGTTTCTCTAAATTTTGTAAACTCACTCAAAACGAAAAAGGCTTCATGATTTCATCAATTCAGAGTGATCACGGTGGTGAATTCCAAAACCGTGACTTTCAAAATTTTTACGAAGTTAATGGGTACAATCACAACTTCTCAACTCCAAGAAATCCTCAACAAAATGGAGTAGTTGAAAGGAAAAATAGAAACCTACAAGAAATGACAAGAACTATGTTAAATGAACATAGTTTACCCAAATATTTTTGGGCCGAAGTCGTAAATACGGCTTGTTACATCATGAATAGGGTCCTAATAAGACCATCTCTATCAAAAACTCCCTATGAATTATGGAATAACAAAAAACCAAATATTTCTTATTTTAAAGTTTTTGGTTGTAAATGCTTCATTTTAAATGAAAAGGATGCCCTAGGTAAATTTGATGCTAAATCCGATGAAGGCATTTTTCTTGGTTACTCCTCCGTTTCTAAAGCCTTTCGTGTCTTTAACAAAAGGACCTTAGTAATAGAAGAGTCTGTTCATGTAGTTTTTAATGAAATTTCTAATTCAAAGAAAAATGATTTTGATGATGATTTTGGTTTTGATAATCTGAATTTAAACGAACCCCCTCCTCAAAATAGCCATTTGAATGCATCTTCTTCCGAAATTTCTTTACCCAAAGAATGGAAGTATATAGATGCTCATCCAAAGGAGCTAATTATAGGAGATACAACAAAAGGGGTTCAAACTCGTTCTTCTTTCAAGAATTTTTGTGCTAACGTCGCTTTCCTTTGAAGAAGGGATGGGACCCGGCCAGTTAAGGCCAGGCATGCATCGCCGACAGAAGGGATGGGACGACCGGTGCACACCGCGAGGCGAACCGACCGACCCGTCCCAAAGTCCAACTACGAGCTTTTTAACTGCAACAACTTAAATATACACTATTGGAGCTGGAATTACCGCGGCTGCTGGCACCAGACTTGCCCTCCAATGGATCCTCATTAAGGGATTTAGATTGTACTCATTCCAATTACCAGACTCGAAGAGCCCGGTATTGTTATTTATTGTCACTACCTCCCCGTGTCAAGATTGGGTAATTTGCGCGCCTGCTGCCTTCCTTGGATGTGGTAGCCGTTTCTCAGGCTCCCTCTTCGGAATCGAACCCTAATTCTCCATCACCCGTCACCACCATGGTAGGCCCCTATCCTACCATCGAAAGTTGATAGGGCAGAAATTTGAATGATGCGTCGTCGGCACGAGGGCCGTGCGATCCGTCGAGTTATCATGAATCATCGGAGCAGCGAGCAAAGCCTGCGTCAGCCTTTTATCTAATAAATGCATCCCTTCCGGAAGTCGGGGTTTGTTGCACGTATTAGCTCTAGAATTACTATGGTTATCCGAGTAGCACGTACCATCAAACAAACTATAACAGATTTAATGAGCCATTCGCAATTTCACAGTCTGAAATAGTTCATACTTACACATGCATGGCTTAATCTTTGAGACAAGCATATGACTACTGGCAGGATCAACCAGGTAGCACGTCCTCTACGACACCAAGCCCAACATGCCGACCCATTACCACAAGGGAAAGGGGGGCAACGATGGGAAGGCCGTCATCCATCGAAGGGCGACTAAGAAAGCCAACCGATCATGTGCCAAGAGTCCAAAGACCCATGGTACATTCTTATCCACTGCATCCAAGCGCACTCACGTGAACACTGGAGCCACTCGAGACGAGAGGTCTGAGACATGCCATCGTTCGAGGACACACAAGGTGCACAGACATCGACACTCCTCATTTATATAGGACATGAGAAGTGGATAAGCGAGGTAAACAATGTCTATTTCCAAAGGAACTAGGTAGATTGTACAGGCAACACACGCATCTCCGTTCAAACAGAGTGCCATTGAAGAGACTTGCAGCGTCGGTGGTCAACTGCATAATAGCAGGGAGCCCACCGCGGCATACAAATCCATCACTGCTCACATGCCGACACAGTCACCCTATCGGATAGCCCATCGCCAACCATGAGCAACAAAGACTCAAGTGGCCGATCAAACAAGGCAATCGACGACAAGACACCGCCGTGCATGAAGAAGTACAAAGCAAGGAATTTTTGGCCACACAAGGAAGAAGAAGATTTCAAGCGAAGCAAAAATGGCCCAAAAACAGGCCAAAACAGCCCAAAAAGGGCCAAAACTGGTCATTTTTTGCTGCGCGAGCGAGCGGCAAGCTGCGGACAGCGAGCGAAGCGAGAGGCAGCACCGTCCCTGCTATACGAAAGCCCCATCCAGCCCTGTGCCACCCGGGGGGTTCCAGGGTGCTAAGATGGCTAACGTTTTGCTCCGCTCACAACGATCGCCGTGGCATGCAAGAACAGCCCAAAAACAGGCCAAAACTGGCCATTTTTAGCTGCGTGAGCGAGCGGCGAGTGGCGGACAGCGAGCGAAGCGAGAGGCAGCACCGTCCCTGCTATACGAAAGCCCCATCCAGCCCTGTGCCACCCGGAGGGTTCCAGGGTGCTAAGATGGCTGACATTTTGCTCCGCTCACGATGGTCACCGCACAACGCAAGAACAGCCCAAAAACAGGCCAAAACAGCCCAAAAATGGGCCAAAACTGGCCATTTTTGGCTGCGCGAGCGAGCGGCGAGCGACGAACAGCGAGCGAAGCGAGAGGCAGCACCGTCCTTGCCATACAAAAGCCCCATCCAGCCCTGTGCCACCCGGGGGGTTCCAGGGTGCTGAGTTGGCTGACGTTTTGCTCCGCTCACGACGGTCACCGCGGCACGCAAGAACAGCCCAAAAACAGGCCAAAATGGTCGAGGGACTAGGAAAGATTATATAGGGTGCACGGACATTGAAGAGACTTGCAGCGTCGGTGATCAACTAAGTGTACAGGCAACACACACATCTTCATTCACACAGAGTGCCATTGAAGAGACTTGTAGCGTCGGTGGTCAACTGCACAATATATAGAGGTCAGATTATCGAAAAATTACAGATTCATGGCTTTGTATCAAAATGAAAGAAATGTCTGGTTCTCAGCTGAAATCTTTCAAATTTTATAGAATTAAAATGAAAACAAAAATTAGGATTTCTGTGGGATAGGATTAGAATGCTTGCCTTAAATAAATTTGATTCCCAAATGTGAGGAGTTCTCAAGCAAAGCTTCTTCTTCTTCTACTACAACTTAAGTTTTCCTCCTTTAGTTAAGCTTTCCTTTAGTTTCTTCTCTAATTGCATTAGGTTTAGCTAATACAAGGCTTGTTTAACTTCTCTATTTTTTTTTGTTTAACTTAAATCTGAATATTTCATAAATCATATCAAATTTCTAATATTTACATTTAAGTCCCTAGCCATGAACTTCTAATATAAAATTATTTAATACAAAAGAATTCTTTGCTAATTCCTTATTTTTACAAACAAGCATCTATAAAAATTTTTCAGAAATGGGGGAAGTTACAAGTACCATCCAGATTGGGCAGTGGTACCGCACACAGTGAATGCTACCAGCGATGGTACCACCCCTGTCAAGCGATGGTACCGCCTAGTGTCAGACCAACGGCGGTAGTACCGCCTAGTAACGGCGGTAGTACCGCCTAGTAACGGCGGTGGTACCGCCAATACCCCAAAATCCGGGGATGTGACACTTTTTTACTCTAATTTTATTGCTATTAGGGCCTATAAAACCTCACCCTTTTTTGCATGAAAGGGCACAAAAGTGTTTAATATATTCTTAAATCTCTAGGGTGTTAAGTGTTGTAAAAGTTAGAAAGAGTCCTCCCCTCCCTCTCTTAGCTTTGTAAACATCCAAGAAAGAGGAGTGAGGCTTGTAAGAGTTATATCCTAAACCCAGGAAAAGGAGAAAGCATTGTAAAGAGGTGTTTGGTCTTCACTTATTGAAGGAAGGCCTTTAGTAGACGTCGGTGACCTCGACGGAGGAGGAATCCGAAAGTGGATGTAGGTCACATCGACCGAACCACTCTAAATTCTGGTTTGCTTTTCATTTGTGAAATTTATATTACTGTAAACATCCTTAATCTTCTCTTTGCACTTTTACGAAAGTGTTTAAATTTAATTTCTCTCCGAAACAGATTGAATCGAAATGATTTTCGTTGGAATCGGTTTTAATCGAAACGTAGACTTTTGAAATTTGGAAAGTTTTCCGCTATACTAATTCACCCCCCCCCCCCCCCCCTCTTAGTGCCGCTCTTGATCCTAATAGTTGGTATCAGAGCAAGGTTCACTTTTATTTGGTTTTAAACCCAAGAGAGATGGTATTTGCCGACAACCTAGAGAGTCATTCAATTACACGTTTGCCCATGTTCAATGGGACGAATTACATATATTGGAAGACTAGAATGAGGATCTTCCTAATTTCAATGGATTTCAAATTATGGAATATTGTAGAAAATGGGTTTCAAAAGTCTTCTCTTCCAATGAACAATTGGAATGAATTGGAGAAGAAGACTTTTGCTTTAAACGCCAAAGCTATGAATGCCTTATTTTGTGCTTTAGATTAAAATGAGTTCAATTATTTATCTATTTGTGAAACTACTTTTGATATTTGGCACACACTCGAAGTAACTCATGAAGGCACTAGTAGAGTGAAGGAATCGAAATTAATCTTTTAGTGCACACTCATGAGTTGTTTCAGATGAAACCAAGTGAGACCATTGGAGATATGTACACCCAATTTATGGATGTCATCAATGGTCTAAAAGGACTTGGTAAAAGTTTCTCGGATTTTGAACTTGTTAATAAAATTTTAAGATCTCTTCCAAAGAGTTGGGATCCTAAAGTCATGGTCATTCAAGAGGCCAAAGATTTAAATAACTTTCCTCTCGAAGGACTAATCGGGTCACTAATGACTTATGAGATGACTTGTAATGCTCATGAAGAGCTTGAGAACAACCTTCCAAAGAACAGGAAGGATATGACTCTAAGAACTCAAGAAGACCACTTGAAAGAAAATTCAAGTGATGAGGACTTTGATGAAAACTTGGCACGCTTAACAAAAAGATTCAAAAATTTATAAAAAAAATAAATTTAAAAATGATACTAAAAATAAAATTGAACCTAAGAAATATCAAGTAATATGCTACGAATGTAGGAAGTCGGGACATTACAAGAGCGAATGTCCCCAAGCAAAGAAGAGACAACCAAAGAAGAAGAACGCTCTTAAAGCAACATGGGATAACTCAAGTTCATCCGAAGGAGAGGAGCCAACCAACACCGAGCAAGTTGCTCACTATGCACTAATGGCTATTGGAGATGAGGTAACAAGTTCAGTAGACGTAAATTTATCTTTCGATGAGCTTTTAAGTGCATTTCATGAATTATTTGATGAATGTAGAATCTTGAGTAAAAAGTATAACGCTTTAAAAAAAGGACATGTTTCTCTTATTAGCGATTTTGATAGACTAAAAATTGAGCATGATGATAATTTAGCTCCCTGCACAAAATGCCATGAAGTAGAAACACTTAGAAAGGAAAACTTGCTACTCGAATAAACCTTTAAAAAGTTTGATATTGGTAGCAAGTCCATGAACATGATCCTTGCTAACAAGGGTCACGCTCAAAGAAAAGGCAGAATTAGATTTGTGAGTAGCTCTCACCAAAATCCAACCACCTTTGTTAAATGCCATACTTTACATGTTTCACCCCAAAATAAATACAACTTTTGTTATAAATTTGGGCATGTAGCTTATCATTGTCCATTTAAGAAATGTAGTCCACACAAATTGATTTAGGTTCCTAAAGAAATCGTAAAGAACTCCATGCAAAATGACAAGTTAAGCCGATCGATTTTTGAGGCACCCAAGGCCAAATGGGTACCTAAAAATCATCCTTTTTTATATAAACATTTACTATCACAAGCTAGGAGCAAGAGATGGTACCTTGATAGTGGATGCTCAAGACCGGAGATCCAAAATAACTCATAAAACTCTCTAGCCAAAAACAAAAACAAAAAAACACAAAGAAAAGATCATTAGAATTAAAATAAGATCATGTTTGATGACTTGATGATGCAATCATTATTTGAAATCTTAAGTGATAAACACTTGATCATGATCTCTCAATATTTGAAACTTGAGAATTTTTATGCATGAGTTCCTTTCTCACAGTTTTTGGATTTCTAGATTTCTTGACATTTGAAAAATGAGTCTTTATTTGCTATTATCTCTCATTATAAAAAGGAAAATATGATTCATAGAACATTGATATGATTGGTCCTTTATGAATTAATAATTTAAATAAGAGTTCTTCCTCCTATTTATGAAAATTGACTTGGTACGAGATTTACGGGAATAAGCATTCACACCACAAAATGACTATGATCCTGCTTGAAAGAGCTAACAAGAATTCTTACCTATTGAGAACCCATAATGCTTTAAAAAGAAAAGCGATAAGTTGAGGAAAACAGTGCCCTGGCAATGGCACTATTTCTATTGAGAAGCCATAGTTTTTAAAACAGTGCACCGGCAGTGGCATCGTCGGACTAGCAGTAGCACCGCCAGTAGGCAATGGTTGTAGGCAGTGGCACTGCCCAGCTAGCGGTGGCACCGCCCAAAACCCTGCCCTATAAAAAGGCACTTAGAGCCGGCAGTAGAACCGACCCCAAGCCCTCCTACATCCCTTCCTCACACCTCTAAACACCTCTCCACCCCTCATTCTCCTTGATCCTCCTCTAGAAACTCAAGGAAACCCTCCTCTTCTTCAAATCTAAGGATCAATCTCAACCTTTCAAGAAGATCACTGCAAGGGTAATTCTCAAACCTCTTCTCTTAATTTATTGATAGATCTTGCCTCTTATGTGTAGTTCTCTCATCATTTATGTGTTTAGTCTCATGGCTTCTAAAAGATCCTCAAGGAACAAAGGAAAGAGGAGAGTAGATCAAACCTATGACTCCACACTCTTTGAATCTTCTCAACATGCCCTTAAATTTCCAACCATATAATCTAAAAATGTTCATAAGGGTAAATATGTTAATTTAGAGGAATTAAGTGATTTGAAACTTATTCAATGGTTTGCTAACCTAGATATCCTACCAATCCTCTAAATATGTGAACCCATCTATCATAGACTTGTTAGATTGTTCTATAATAATTTGCATATGGATGAACAAGATAGGATCTCTACTTATCTCTTAGGACATCATATACCCATTACGGATAGCGTAATTTACAATCTTATAGGAATTACAAAAAAAGAAAGGTTGTTATTTTAGAGGTCAATGAGATGAAGAATCAGTTAGGACCACTTATTCTGAAGCCTTAGGAACCATCTTCGATAATCCTAACTTGTCTACTCTTCCAAAAAGCTATGAACATTTATTACCTTTCAACACCAAACTACTTCATCACATCTTGATAAGCATTATAATTCCAAAATAATATCATCATGATGAAGTTAACCAAATGGAAGTAGGAACGATGTATTGAATTATGAATGGACATGAAAATTGTTTTGGCTACCTAATTCAACAAAATATGATTAAACTATCGAAAAAGGATATGATGCTTCCATATGGTGGCCTGATCACAAGACTAATCCATGCTTATGACATAGTTATCCCACCTGATGAAGAAGTTATAAAACTGGATAGATTTAATGTCATAAATAGAAACCTACTTTGAAGATTAAGGTGTATCATAAGAAATGGGATATGAACTAGATTACCTAAAAGGACTGATCCCCTCCCCCTTGAACTAGTTGATCGATTTGAATAACGTCAAGATAGACTCGAACAACGTCAAGTTCAAATTTTAATTGAGTTACAGCAGATTCATCAACAGCTTAATACCTTGTTCAGACATTTTGACTTGCCACCACTTGAATAAGTTGTGTATGTCTTTTTGCTGATAACAAAGGGGGAGAAATGGACGAAATCCCTCTCTTTTATTGTACTTATTTTGATGTTGTAATCTTATGTTGTTTACTCTGATATTGTAATGATGCTTACCTTGATGATAAAACGCTGTGCTAAAAATACTTACTTAGATGTTATAACTCTTACTTTGATGTCAAAACTCTTTGCTGAAAATTTTATGATGTTGTGATCTCTTTAACATACAAATGATGCATTATCAGATTCTTAATATTGTGACCTTTTGAATGCTATAATACAATAATAATGATATTTCATGCAAAGAGTGATGAAAGGCTATGCCGAAATATTTTATCATGCATAAAGTGGCTATGCCGAAATATTTTATCTTGTTGTTTGATACATGAAAGTCATTGATAAATGCATCTCTCACAAATTTCACTCTTATGAATTTTTAATGAGAAATGGATTTGATGTAATGCTCTTCTCACTGTCAAGTTTTATTCGTGAATTTCTCCTTCATGTGATACTCCTCTCCCATGAATTCTTCCTTATCCTTCTCATGAAAGATGAATTTTATGAATTTCAATGGATATCTTAATCCTTAAAAGATGAATTTTCATGTGTGATAATTATTTGTAAGATTGGGGATTTGATTTCATATGGATATCTCGATCCTTTTCATCAATCCCTTCTCTTTGTCAAAATGAAAGCATGTTTTAATGAAAACTTATTTATTGTTTTTGACTTGATTCAAATCATTTCACAAATTTAGTTCTTAATGGATTCCCTTTTAAGCTTCTTTCCTCTTCTTCATGCAAAATTGTGATGACAAAAGGGGAGAAGTTGATGAAATCTATCACTTTAATGTTGATAACATTTAATGATAAGAACTTTTGAGTGTGAAACTTGCTTGAATTTTTTTACCACACTTGCATTGTTGAATTGTTCTCCTTTTTGTTGATGACAAAAGGGGAGAAATAATACCAAAATGTGATAAATTGATGATAAATATATACAATGTATTTCATCATATATACTTGAAATATTTGCTTGATAAATTTCTTTCATTATGATAAGATATCTAGAGCTTAACTTGCTATTTTACAATTGATAGCTTGCCATAGATTAATAAATTGCTATCTTTGTCATCTTTTATATTTGAAACATCATACTTGAAAATTGATGTCATGCCTTGACATCATTTTGATAAATACTTGGCATCGTATTTTAAGAATGTTAGATCATGATCAGAATCATGATGTGCATGTTGTTAAGTTTAACGAACTTATCTTATCAGTTTTGTAATACCCTTGATTAGTCCCATATCGAAAGTGGGCAAGATTAAGATTAGCTTATAAGGGTTTGATGAGTGTACTATTATCAACTTCAGTTTAAACATTTTGGTCAATAATTTAGACCAAACGAAGTTGATAGGCTAGTTAGCCCATTAGGCTCGGGTCATGACAAGTTTGTTTCTTAAATTCCGTCATCATTGTTGAATATTGGGAGTCTACCAAAATATTACCGAGAGTTCGTTAGGATTAAGTTAGGATTGAGAAGTAATTTCACTAATTTAATCAGGGGCCAACTAGGCCCTTAATAGGGCAAAATTTGGCTGAATTGAGCAGCCCATTCAGCACGGGTTATCAGGGTTATGGTACCGCCCAGTAATGGCGGGGTACAGTCAGTACCCCGAAATCTAGGGATGTGACACTTTTTGGCTCCAATTTTGAAGCATTTTGAAGCCATTGGGGTCTATAAAAATCCCACCCTTTTCTGCGTGAAAGGGCACGAAAGTGTTTAACATATTCTTAAATCTCTAGGGTGTTAAGTGTTGTAAAAGTTAGAAAGAGTCCTCCCTGAGGCTTGTAAGGGTTATCTCCTACACCCGGGAAAAGGAGAAAGCGCTGTAAAGAGGTGTTTAGTCTTCACCTATTGAAGGAAGGCCTTTAGTGGATGCCGATGACCTCGACGGAGGAGGAATTCGAAAGTGGATGTAGGTCATATTGACCGAACCACTCTAAATTATGGTTTACTTTTCATTTGTGTAATTTATATCACTGCAAACCTCCTTAATATTCTCTTGACACTTTTACGAAAGTGTTTAAATTCAATTTCTCTCTAAAACGAATTGAATCGAAATGATTTTTGTCGAAATCGATTTTAATCGAAATGAAGACTTTTGAAATCGGGAATATTTTCTATTGCACTAATTCACCCCCCTCTTAGTGCTACTCTTAATCCTAATAAAAAATACTTGCATAAATTATTGAATAATTCTCCTTTTTGTTGATGAGAAAGGGGGAGAAATGATAAATGTTGTTGAATATGGTAACATGCATGAAGTAATAAATAGTTAACAATGCTTTAGTATTACGTATGTTATGTTAAATTTGATATCATGCTTAAAGTGATAAATGATGCTTTAGATGATGAATCTTGGATTTTGATGATAACATCAATTGGTGAATTAATGATCTAATCCATATGTTGAGGTAAGTGATGCAGGACTAACTACGATCGCGAGAAAGGTAAAACGATTAAAGAAGAATCAGAGATGGGCCAGAGTCAATGTTCAAGTATCAGGTCAGATGAATCGGGGGATACACCGAAGGATTAGATGATATAGTGAAAGCTCATCGGAGGTTTGCCAGGAGTTCACCGAAAGCTCATCGGAAGATTGTCGGGAGTTCGCAGGAAGTTCACCGAAAGTTCGGTTGAACCATTGATGTGCAGGACAACTTAGATTGTAAGTAGAATAATTGTTTTAGCCTTAACTATCGTAGTTAGAACTTTGAATTGAGTTAGTTTTGTGAGACATCCTATTAACTCAATTGGGAGACAACTGGGCTTTTAACTTGGCTAAATTGGGCAGGTTGGATCGCTCATTTAGTCACTTGGAGCCATGTTAGGCAGTGGCACCGCCTAGACTAGGCGGTGGAACTGCTTGGGGCTCAACCTCCTAGGTGGTCTGGGCAGTGGTACCGCCACTTGTTAATGTTGCTAGGTGGTGGTACCATCTTGTTAGGCGGTGGTACCACCAGAGCCCAGTCTTTGAGGCTCTATCAAGTGGTAGTTCTGCCAGATTGGGCGGTGGTACCACCCAATGTCAGAGGGTACTAGCGGTGGTACCGCCCAGTGTCAATTTGCAAGTGGTGGTACCGCCCAATAATAACGATGGTAAGTACCATAGAAACCCCGGATGAGATACTTTTTGGCTCCATTTTTTAAGCCGTTGAGGCCTATAAATACCCTACTCTTTTCTGCATGAAAGAAAAATGAAAGTGTAAACAAAAGTCTTGAGATTTTAGGGTGTAAAAGTATTGAAAAAGTGCTAAGAGTCCTCCTCGTCTCTTTCTAGCTTTGTGATCATTCAAAAGAGATGTGAGACTTGTAAAGGTTGTCTCTTGGAAAAGAGAAAGAGTTGTAAGAGGGTGGTTGGTCTTCGTCCATTGAAGGAAGACCGTTAGTGGATATCGGTGGCTTCAACAAGGGGAAATCGGGAGTGGACGTAGGTCACGATGACCGAACTACTATAAATCTGGAGTGATCTCTAATTTGTCATTCCTATTCTACTTTTTCTTCATATTGCTTATTGACTTAGCTGCTTACTCCCCTTCACACCTTCTTTATGATTAACACATTTTTGATATAGGTTTAAATTGAAATGAAACTTTCGATTCGACGTAATATTTTCATAAGTATTAATTCACTCCCTCCTCTTAGTTCCAAATTGATCCTAACATCACCTAGTGCCAATGTCAGACTAGGCAGTGGCACCACCCAATGTCAGACTGATAGGCAGTGGTACTACTAGTTGTCAGTCTAGCAGGCGATGGTACCGACCAGTACTAGCGGTGGTATTGCCAATATCCCAAAAACCCAGAATGAGGTCATTTTGGCTCCAAATTTGAATCCATTTGGGGCCTGTAAATACTCCACTCATCCCTGCTCGGTTAAAAACATAAACTGAGAACAAAAATTAGGGAAAACGATATTGTAATCTTGTGAGAATTCGACTCCTCTAGCTCTAAGTGTTGATTTCAATTTAAGAAAGGGGTGAGTGGGTTGTAAAGGTTATCTTCTAAACTTATGAAAAGGAGAAAATGGTTCTAAGAGAGTAGTTGATCTTCATCCATTAAAAGAATATTGATAATGGAAGCTGGTGGCCTCGATAGAGGAGGAATCAGGAGTGGACGTAGGTCACGATGATCGAACCACTATAAATTTGGTGTGTAGTCTCTTTCTGCTCTTCATTACTATTGTTCTCTTTTTTAATTTCTTATTACATTTACTTCAACTGAAGCACACTTTTGATATCATTTTTTATATGGGCTTTATCGAAATGATTTTTCTAAATCATCGAAGTTTTCTGATAGCACTAATTCAACCCACTCTTAGTGTCGATTTCGGTTATAACATAATTTTCTATTGACATTCAATAGCCCTCGTAAGGTTGATTGCCACTCTTGATGACCGGTTGTATTAGATCTCAAATTTCTATATCTATAAGTCTAGTATCAAAGAGTGAAGTACTTATATAGGATATCTTTGGTGTCTCAAGTCTAAGGACCAGATACATCACTCGAACAATGGAATTGCTATCTGATAATAAGGCATCATCAATCATCCATCATTCTATGAGTGGATCAATTAGTGAACTCATTCTCCAATAAGCACCTGCACTATATCTCTAGTATCCCCACATGAGCAGCTATGAGATCAACCGCCTCCATCATATGAATGGGTATACAGTACACTAGTTTATCCGGTAATCTCGATGTCCCTCTCGGGTAATCTATGATCAAGATTATTTAGGGTTTGTATTTAAAGGTGAATCAATCTCATTATCGTGATCTCATCACGATCCAATTTTTATTGCACATAACTATGGACATTACAATATATGTATGTAATAAACAATATAAAGTAAGAAAATTGTTAGGATCAAGAACAGCACTAAGAGGGGGGGTGAATTAGTGCAACGGAAAACTTTTACAATTTTAGAAAATATTTCGTACGTTTGAAAGAAATCGATTCAAAAAGATAGTAACTTTAAAACGTAAGAGAGCGTAAGTGTAGTGAAAGCAAGATGAGGAAAAAAAGCACTATGCTATGAATGATTTGTAGTTAAAGAAGATTGATCAAAATGAAATGCAAACCAGATTTAGAGTGGTTCAGTCAACGTGACCTACATCCACTTTCGGATTCCTCCTCCGATGAGGTCTCTAGCGTCTACTAAAGGCCTTCCTTCAATAGGTGATGACCAACCACCTCTTTTACAACGCTTTCTCATTTTCATGAGTTTAGGAGAGAACCCTTACAAGTCTCACACCTCTCTTGAAAGATCTCAACACTTAGAAAGGGAGGAGGAGAACTCTACCACTTTTACAACTCTTTAACACTTCAAAGACTAAAGAATATATCAAGCTTTCGTTCTCTTTCATGCAGAAAAGAGTGGGGTATTTATAGACTCTAATGACTTTCAAAAATAGAGCTAAGAAGTGTCTCATCTCGGATTTCTGTGGTATTGGCGGTACCACCGCTATTACTAGGCGGTACTACCGCCTGACACCTGTCACTGGGCGGTACTATCGCTCAGTCTGGGCGGTACCACTACTTGACAAGGGCGGTACCACCGCTGGCAGCAATAACTGCCGGTGGTGCCACCGCCTGACAGGGGCGATACCACCGCCCATAATTCCTAGGAGATAGAGTCTCCCAAGCGATGCCACCGCTGACTAGGAATTTAGGGGCTGAATGGGCTGCTTCATTCGGCCCAATTCAGCCCTGTCAAGGGCCTAGTTGGCCCCTAATTAAGTTAGTGAGATTACCTCCCAATCCTAACTTAATTTATACTCTAACTACGATAATTAAGATATGTTTACTGCACTTCTTGTTTCGATGTGTCAATTGCTCTTCCGGCAATCTTCCAACGTACTTCCGGCGAACATCCGATGAACTCTCGGCAATGCTCCGGTGGACTCCTGACAAGCTCCTGGACTTTGCGACGATCATCTTGGTGAGTTCTGACGAGCTTCTATGGCAAGCTCCTGGACTTCTCGGTTGGTTCCCGCAAAACTTCTGACAAACATCCGGACTTTCGACGAACTCTCGAACTCCCAATGTGATCCTGCACACTTTTCTCAATATATAGATTAGATCAAACAAATTACAATTGACTTCATCATTAAAATCCGAGATTCAACAAAAATATCATAATAATAATAAATAAAAAGACTACGTGTCATGTAATTTTTCATACATTGGTTTACAGGGCACTTATGACTAGCAGCAATTACGCTTATACTATCGACTTTCTTTTAAAATCTATCATACATTACCCGGTATCACTTTTCAATCCGAAAAATTATTCTAGCAATTATAACTTTAGTATCGGCTTTCTTTCAAATGTATTCTGCATTACCCTAGTATCATTTCTTCCTTCTTCCTACATTTTTATTTCCTTTTTCCTTCTTCTCCCACACATACAGCCGCCAACTCCTCTTCCTTTGGTCTCTCTTCTCCTTTCTTCCATTCTCCTTCTCCCTCACAGTCGCAGCCATAGCTGCAACCCTTTCTTCCCTCTCCTTCCTCCTCTGCTTTCTCCTTGCTCCTTCTTCCCCTTTCTCTCTCTCTCCCTTTCCCTTCTTCCACGGTTGCAGCTGCTCGTGCGAAAGGTAGAGGAGCGCAGTCGCTTGCTCTCCCCTATTCCCCTTTTCTTCTTCCTCTCATTCTTTCTCTCCCATAGTCGTAGTCGCAACCACAACCCCATTCCTCTCCTTCCTTCCTTTCTCTTCTTCTCCTCCAACCACAGCCTCAACCGCAACCTCTTCTTCTTCCCCTTCTCTTTTTCGTCTCCTTCTCTTTTGTCTTTCTTCCCTTCTCTTCTTCTCCTCCACCACCATCCCTCCTCTATTTTCCTCATGTGAGAAGCAGAGGTGCATGGAAGGCAATAGAATAAAAATCATCATTTTAAATTTATATTTTAACTTTTATATTTATAAATAAGTCCTCGGAGACATAAAAATCACATTAATCTCTTTAAACTTCACATATCTAATCTAAAAATAATCAAAATTGATATATCTTTAATGCATCAATCATATCATGACAACTGAACATTTTATGACATATAAAAATAATCTTTTCACGCTGTCTAACGCATTTTATGGACGAATAACTCAAAGTTTTTGTTTTTCGAAAATTCGGTCACATAACATTACCATAAAACAGCAACTTTTCTCCAGCTGATACTATGCCTAATTCGTACTCCCGCTGCCATTTGTCAGCGATCTGTTAGTTTCTTATAGTAAAAGAAAATGACGTCACCGCCATGTATCAGTCGTCTCTTCGGTTCTCGCCATTGCCTTTTGTCAGTGGACTCTTCCGTTCTTAAAGCATAAGATGACGACGTCTCGAACAGTACCGTCATTGCCTGAGGAAGTGGGAATGGGAGACGGCGAAGAAGGCGTGGTGGTGCTGCAGCTGCCGGTAAAAGACCCCACCTTCGACCTGGCCAACGCGGTATGCAACCACGGCCTGTTCATGATGGCCCCCAATGGCTGGGACCCGGACACAGCATCCCTCCGCCGCCCCCTACACCTCTCCTCTTCTTCCGCGTCTCTCTGTGTCCGCGTCTCCCAACCCTCTCCTCATCCCGACCACCTCCTGGTTTCCGTATATTGCACTACCTTCCTCTCGTCGCAAGATCAAGACGCCATCCTCGTACTTTTTTCTCCATAGTCTTGTGTTTTCTTTAGGTGATCTATGACGATAAGCTGGTAACGTAAGTTGTTTCCGGTTGCAGTCACAAGTTCGGAGGATGCTAAGGATGTCAAACGAGAATGACAGGATGATCAAGGAGTTCCATACGATTCACGCGGCTGCAAAGGAGAGGGGTTTTGGGCGCATATTCCGTTCCCCGACCCTCTTTGAGGACATGGTCAAGTGCATTCTGCTCTGTAACTGCCGGTAAGTTGTCCTCCGTTTACTCTCTAGTTAGAGCTCAGTTTTGTGCTTGTTTTAGGTTTTCATTCTTTTGTTATCTAGGAGATCCAGTTATGACTACTTATGAAGTTTATGTAGAGTCACTCTGTTATTAAGCAAGAGAAAAGTAGCTTTTCGTTAGGATTCCTTAATTTTAGGAGTCCTTAATTTTAGAGATCTGATATTAATCTTTATTTTTCCTATTTAGTTTTTCCTAGTTATGGTAAGACTTTGTTAGGATTCTTTTAATATAGCAAATTAAGAATTGCTATTTTTATTTTTTAGGACTCCTAGTCCTAGTTGATTAGGGATTAAATAACCCTATAAATATGTAATGCCTTTGGTTGTTCGTTGATCCTCTCGAAGCGATCAAAAGGAGGTTGATCCCCTTGAAGCGATCAAATCCCTATCTATTATCTTAGATAAAGCCCTAGGGTTTTATCATATGGTATTAGAGCGGCGTTCCTCGATAGTGTGTCCTCAGCATTTCCTCGACGGTGTGTCCTTGGCATTCCCTTAATCTCCTCTCTAATGCTGCCACAGGCCCCGACACTCATACCGCTAACAGCGACTTCACCTTTAATGCCAAGTAAGCAGTGCTCATACTCTTGACCTGAAATAAAAAACAAAACTTATGAATTACATATCTACAATCATACGCAATGACTACTGACAATTCTATGAAAGCTAAGTTTGAAACCTTAGAAACAAAAATTGAGAGTAGGTTGTAAGAAACTCTTAATGATTTCAAAAAGAGTTTGCTTGAAAGTTTTAGCAAAATTCAATAAGATGGAAGTTCGACTTCTACAAGTAAACAACATGATCGCCCTGAATTCACAGGAAGAGATTACCAAGAGCATGATAATAGCTATCCTCGCATGAAAGTAGAATTTTCTAGATGGGAAGATGGAGATTCGACCAGTTGGATTTTTAGAGTAGAGAAATTTTGTTGCTTTCATAAAACTTCAGAAGATTCTAAAGTAGAAATAGCTTTAATCCAACTAGATAGGGATGCTATTTAATGGTATGATTGGTATGAAACATGTCATAGAGTTTCCTCATCGGAGCAGTTTAAGAAAGGGCTTCTTGTTCATTTTGACCATCTAAATATGAGAATATTGATGTGCAATTTGTTAAAATTCACTAGACTTCTACTGTGTAAGAGTATAAAGTCGATTTGAACGACTATCAAATCGGACTAAAAATTGGTCTAAATGACAATTGGTGTGAACATTTATTGAAGGTCTTAATTTAGACATTCATTGTGAAGTTAAGGCTCGTCAACCTTGCACTATGATAGTTGCAATTTCGTTTGCACGACTGCATGAAAAAAAAAATTAACCTGGAAAATCGTCGAACTATAAGTGATAATAAACAGGTGACTAGTAAGTCAACTACTCCAACCATTCCTAATCAGAATCCTAATACTAGAAGATTGATCGAAGAGGAACTCAAAAAATGATCAGCAAAGAGTGTGTGTTGACAATGTGATGAAAAGTGGAGTAAGGAGCATCGATGCAAGCAAGGAAAACTTTTGATGATTGAACCAATTGAGGAGGAACCAAAGATTGAAGCTATAGACTATGATCATAAAGGTACTGATAACGATGAGATTATTGAACCTATCACACATATTGGTCATACATTAGCTAGCTATTTTGATCCTTGAACTATGAAAGTTGAAGGGCTTTTGAAACGTCAGTCTGTTACTGTTTTGATTGATATTGGTAGCACCAACAATTTTATGGATAACAAGATTGCTGTGTAATTGGCCTATCGCATTGAATGTTGTGATAAATTCGAGATAAAGGTTATTCCTGTCCGAAAATATGCTAAAATTAAAGATCACTCGTTAATCTTGTCTGACCCTGATGATTCAAATATAACTATACAACTTGTTGGTTGTATGGTGGTAGTTGTTTCTTTATCAAATTTATCTTCATGAAAGTGGTGATGAGGGTAATAATGGCGACATGACGCGCCACGACGTCAGCCACGCCTGGACGACACTCTGCCCAAAGAAGGCAATAATGTCGACGCGATGTGCGCTGACGTCACCTGCTCTTAGACAATGACTTCATCGTTGTCTGACCCAACACGCTTGGCCGAGGCAGAGGAGAACGACGACCGAGGCACGCCCATGCCCTGTGGCAATTTGGTTCTTCACGCAACGCCAACACAAAGTCAGACGCTACCAGCCTGCCCCCTGCAAGCGGGCAGCTCAGGAAGCAGTATGCTTCCCTATAAATACCCTATCGTTCATTAGAAAGGAGGGGGGGAAAAAGAAAAAAAGAGACCAAGATAGACGAAAAACTCCACTCCGCATCTGCTAACTTGATCGTCAGAGGGGTCGGGCCGAGCGCCTCGAACCGACCTTCGTGCAGGTGCAGAGGACCAAGGTCCCCAGCGGACGCGCAGGCGAGGAGTTCCTGCCCAGAAGTGAGCGCCTCGACCCGACCTTCGTGCAGGTGCAGAGGACCAAGGTCCCCAGCGGACGCGCAGGCGAGGAGTTCGTGCCCAGAAGTGACGGCTACACCGTCCTGATCGGACACCGCACCCGACCTCCCCGGCGGGCTCGAGGAGCGCCGTACAAGATCCCCGCCCATTCGGACCCGGACCAAGCCGTGTTGGCCCCGAGGCCATGACATAAAGTTGTTTACACTAACAAGTGGGATAAAGGGTATCCCATTAAATTGGAAAGCAATGAATCAAAGATTTATAAGGGGAGTAAAACATGTTTCTTATACTTTGACACTTCTTGGGAGAAGGAATCCTGGTGCAAAGCACTCCTTCTTGCTTCCTGCCCTGATAAGGGAAAATGGAATTTGTTCTCCCAGTTTTACGAAGACTTCCAAGGCTATCTATCATTCTTAAATATTGAATATCCTTCTTTTCTGAAGCCATCAATAGTTTTTACCAAGACTACAGACAAAACAAGTAGCATTGATGGAGCTTCAAGAATTCACCTTTTTTTTAAAAAACCTACAAAGAAGGCTACAAAGAGTGGATTCATAAATTCTGTTGAAAATGAGGCTTGTCTAATTTTGTAAATTCATCATTAGGCTATGGTGAAAGGAAGATTGTTGAGAAGTTGCGTTCATCAAATTCTGTATCTTCAAGTGATGGATTCATAAAAAGCTCATCCGAAGACAAATCCTCAAGTAATTCCATGCAAGATATGACACAACCTGTACCACCAACTTCTACTCATTTTGGTAACAAAAGTATGTTCCTGCCATTCTTGATTCAACTGCTGACGAAAAGTTTATCAATGATGAGGGTACACTTTGTTGGAATTTCTTGTTTTCAAGGCTATTTTTTGATGTGAAAAAAGGTAGTGAGATCAATAATCTCATAAAAGCACGCATCTAAAGGACATTGTCAAATATGACGACACCAAGTTATATTGGTGAAATCACATGTACTGGCTTAGATCTTGGTAACCTTCCACCTTATGTTCATAGAATAACAGTTTTCTCTATGGACTTGAATGAAATGTGGTCTATGGAAGTTGATATTGAATACTTTGGTGGTATAATATTGGACATAGAGACAAGACTAGAAGTCCGTGAACCTGAATTGCAAAAAGACATAATAAAAACAAGTTTGGAATCAACTGGTGAGGTGAATTCTGATTTTCTTAAGGGCATTGAGCATTATGGAAATCAGTTGAAATCCTCAAGCAATTCGGCTGTTGGAATGGATAACAGAAATGAAGTGGGTAAAGCAGATGGCCTTAGAAACTCAAAGAGCACCAGTTGGACTTCAAGTTACGTGTCTAGATGGAAGGCTATCCTACATTCTCTCGCTGATCAAGTTTCACAAGTACCACTTTCTTTGGCAATACGAGTTGCTTCGCTTCGTGGGACATTGTGCTTACATATTAAGCCGTCGCCTTCTGATCAATTGTGGTTTGGCTTCAACAATGCTGGAATTACATTGGAATTTGGACTCATCAGTTGGGGATCGAAAAATAACTAGCAGCCATATTGCTTTGCTTTTCGGCAATCAGATTAAGGCTGCAATTTGGGATAGTTTGGTGCTTCCTAACTATGAAAGCATATGTATCTCGTGGTTGTTAGCAGAAAAGGATGATTGGATCCCAAGGAAGTTGCATCATTCATATGGATTAACAATGATAGTATGGACATGGCAGGCCCCGAGCTCACAGTGCCCCAAGATAGGGATAAGATTATTCAACTTCTAAGAGATAATCTCTTGGGGATAAGATTATTCAACTTCTAAGAGAGAATCTCGCAGTCTCACAAGCTAGAATGAAGCAACAAGCTGATGAGTATCGTAGTGAGCGAGAATTTACAATAAGTGATTGGGTTTTTTTTCGACTTTAGCTTTACAAGCAAACCTTTATAAAGGTTCAGACTTCTATGAAGCTATCTCCTCGTTTCTTTGGGCCTTATAAGGTGTTGGAACGCATTAGCCCAGTTGCTTATGACTTGGACTTGCCAACAAGCTCTAAGATACATCTAGTTTTTCATGTTTCTTGCCTTAAAAAGGAAGTTAGGTGAGGCTGATGTGGTGCAACACCATTTGCTGGATATTTCTTCTGCTGGTGAGGTTTAAATCCTATTTCAAGCCGTACTCGATCAACATGTCATGATGCGTCATATATATCTTGTCATTGAGGTGCTTGTTCAGTGGGCCAACTTACGAATTGAAGATGCCACTTGGGAGTCTTACAAAGTATTGGAGGAGAAGTTTCGAGAATTTATTGCTGCTCTGTTTTGAAGAGACGGGAAATGTTAGGATTCCTTAATTTTAGGGATTTGATATTAATATTTATTTTTCCTATTTAGATTTTCCTAGTTATGGTAGGAGTTTGTTAGGATTCCTTTGATATAGCAAATTAAGAATTGCTATTTTTATTTTTTAGGACTCCTATTCCTAGTTGACTAGGGATTAAATAACCCTATAAATATATGATTTCTTTGGCTATTCTTCTTAAGCAATCAAATAACTCAAAGCCTTTGGCCAACCTGGAGGTTGATCCCCTTGAAGCGATCAAATCCCTATCTATTCCTTTAGATAAAGCCCTATTTCATGTGCAATAGCAGCAGCAAAAAAAAAAATCAATGGGGAAACAAAAGGAACTGTGTGTACATTTGCAGATGCTAGATCTGCTTAATTGTTACATGTAAAGCAAAACGCTACACAATGCCAAGTAAACAATTAGAGTACACGTGCATAGGCTGTAGAAAAGTCAGCCGATGCTTTATGAGACATAAAAATGGTGCTTATCCTGAGATCAGGAAGAAGAGAAGAAGTCATCGTGACATCATTGTGCTGATAAAACATATTAGCAAATGACTAGAGCTACTTTGATGAGGAATATTACAATTGTTTGTATTTTGGCATATGCGACTAGTTTTAATAATTTAGGAGAATATTATATCATTCAAGTTTTTGACTCTGTAAAGATTTTTTTTCCAACTATCCCACATTCTTCACGTTTATGGTTCATCAAACAAGCCTTTTTGAAGATGCTAGATAGCTTAGCTTGTGAAGGTATTAACTTAGCTTGTAAATACTTTGACAGATGACCCCAAGGTCCTGGGATTAAATCCCACCTTCGGCACTTACTTTGCAAAAGAAAAATCTTTTTTCAGAAATTTGATTAAACAAATTGAAGTGAATTTTCTTTTCCTATTGGCAATTAGGTCTTCAACTGCAACATAATTAGGTATGCCTTGTACTATTTAGAGTTGTGAATAAGTAATACTTAGTAGATCAGTTTTGAGGGTACAGTTGCTTAGATTTATCTCCTTTACTGATCTGCACTCTCTATTACAGTTGTCCTTGTTATTCTACATGTATTCAAAATTTGCATGATTGATATACTAAGGGTATTACTGTTGAACCATGATGCAAATACTGACCTATATAAATATGGCCAAGTGACTTAAATGAAACGGGAAAATCAAGTTCTATATCTTCTGATTAGTGAATTTTTCGAGTGGGAGATTCTTTGTAATTAATGTTGAAGTGTGTATTGTTAGTTATAAACCTAGAAGACATGGGATAAAGGACTTAACATTGTTAAAAATCAAAACCTTATTACCATATTGCATTTTCAGCAAATATAATAGTTTTAAAAATATTCTTCCTTACCTGTTAGTGCGAGTTTTCTCATGTCCCTTGAGTTCTGATGCAGTCATCATTTATAACATTCATATTATGCAGTGACTTCTCTCTCAAATTCTGCCATTTTACTCCCTAACTCATATTTCCACTGGCCACTGCCATTTAGTCAATAGTTGACTGGACACTAGACTAATTTGCAATAAGATCCAGCATTATAAAGAAATAGAAAAAAAAGGAAATTTTCTGTCCTGCATCCATTTTTTGTTCTTTCCTGAAAGATCCTTATCTTTACAGCATGGCCCACTAACAATAGACAGTGATTTATCATAATAGATACTACATCTGTGATTTGTAGATACCAAATGACAGTACTTGTTGGATTCCACTGGACTTGCCTCTAACATAAGTAGATTTTCACATGAAAATGGGTTTTACTTCTTGAATTTCAGTGGAAGCATTTCTTTTAGAAAAGAATGATTCAATGGTAGACAAAGAGAAAGTAAGTGTGAATTCTCTGTGAAGCACTAAGGGATGGTTAACTTATCTGAAGAACATTACTGCCTTACAAGTAATGATTTCTCATGTATCTTCATCCACCCTTCTACATATTATTGCCTTGCAAATAATCATTCATCTTGTTTTTAGTTTTGAAAATTTGTATAGATATTGCCTATGTGATCCTTCATGTTTTCTTATGTGACTTCAGATGTTTAACTGTACCATCATCAAGATCATGAAATACATTTGTATAGACAAGGAAAAGGAATACACTAAAATGATCCAATTTTCTTCTGGTCCATATTTTCATTTCCATTCAAAACTTTAAGCTTGGACATAATTATACATGCCTTCCCTATTTATTAGGTGGCCAAGAACTCTGTCAATGGCAAAAGCCCTCTGTGAGCTTCAACTAGAATTGAAGTGTTGCACAATATCCAGAGACTTGTATCCAAAGACACCTCAATTAAGAGATTTCAAAAGAAAACGTCAGAATACCACGGATGTCATTGCCAAATCAGATGACAAATCTCAAGAGAATGGAAGTAATTTGGCACAAAAGGCAATGTCATTTTTCAACCATTCCAATCACTCTAACAATTCTCAAAGGATGGAAACATCCACTGTTGGAGAAACTGATAGTATCTATGATTTTGAGGGACCACCAATTATTAACAAACTGGATGCTTCCAGCCCAGTTTGTCAGTTATCATCAGGAATTTTATGCCTGCCAAATACACAAGGAAATTTTCCTAGTCCTGAAGAACTGGCAAATGTTGATGTCAATTATCTGGCTAGCCGCTGCAAACTTGGGTATCGATCACAGTGGATTGTGTCACTTGCTCAAGACATTGTTGAACACAAGATACAGTTCAGCAAGCTTGAAGAAATTTGTAATGGATCTACGCTTTACAGCTATGATGAACTTGACAAAGAGCTTTCTGGCATACATGGATTTGGTCCTTTTACACGTGCAAATATCCTGATGTGCATGGGATTTTACCACAAGATACCATCTGATTCAGAAACCATAAGGCATTTAAAACAGGTTCGATTTTTCTCGACTTCTGATTTTCAATTGGACAACCATGGAACAATACTGATTTTGAACCATCTTTACAGTTTCATTCAATAAAGAATTGCACGGTTCGTTCTTCGAGGAAGAATTTAGAGGCGATCTATGGGAAATTTGCACCATTCCAATTCTTGGCATATTGGTATACAATTCCTAGCCCTTCTTTTCTTTCTGTGTGCTAAATTTCCATTTGATATAATATCTTTCTGTTCTTCGTTTTGGCTTCAACAAGGTTTGAAATGTGGACTTGCTATGAGGAAATATTTGGGAAGATGACACAAATGCCACCATCTAAATATCAAATAGTTACTGGAATCAATATGAAGGTCTCAGAGATCAAAAAGTAGGATCGACAGTCAGATCTGTTGCATTTTGGTTAATAGTGTACTCGACGTTTTAGTTGAAAATTTTGTGAGTCCGATATTGAAGTGGGTTCTCTTGTTCTTTTTGTTAGTGAATGCTGAAAGGTGCACATTTCTTTTTGGTGATTTCATGGTTTGATGTCACTGAAGATATCATCCTTCAGCTAAAATGGCAATCTAACTCCAACAGTTATTACTGATGCTGTTGAAAGGAAATGTGAAAAAGAATGTTATAAAGCTATTGCTTTAACAATCTGCTATTTACAATGACAAACTGAAATTTGTGTTTCTATTCCCATAACAGTCTCTAATTGACAATGACGATATGCATGGAACCAGCTTGAATGCTGAAAAGGATGCTATTTAAATATTTGAAATGTTTTTATTTGTTCTTTGTTTTTCTGACGGCTGAGGAACCAGAGCAGGTCATATCAGCTTATTCTGGTAGATTGATCTTGTTGGCAAATTTCCCAGCGGGCCTTTACAAAGCATAGGGTGTAGAAAAAGAATTATAGAGGATAATAATAGATCAATTCAAAACTAATAATAACCTACAATATCTGTAATCTCCAAAATATTGGACTCAACCGTCTTGGTTTTACCTCATCTCTCGTCTCGTCTTGAATTCCTAGTAACCGTGTTAACTACGTCCCTGCCCTTTGTACACATCGGCCGTCGCTCCTACCGATTGAATGGTCCGATGAAGTGTTCGGATCGAGGCAACGGGGGCGGTTCGTCGCCCGCGACGTTGCGAGAAGTCCACTGAACCTTATCATTTAGAGGAAGGAGAAGTCGTAACAAGGTCTCCGTAGGTGAACCTGCGGAAGGATCATTGTCGAGACCCACTAATGAGGATGACCGTGAATGCGTCAACGATTGCTCGTCGGGCTCATCCCGACAACACCCCGAATATCGGTCTGCCCTTAGGTGGGATGACCGAGGGGATGAACTACCAACCGCGGCGCGGATAGCGCCAAGGAACACGAACATCAGAGTCGGAGGGCCTCGCTACATGCAGGAGACTACAATTCCGATGGTGACCCCATTGGACGACTCTCGGCAACGGATATCTCGGCTCTCGCATCGATGAAGAACGTAGCGAAATGCGATACCTAGTGTGAATTGCATAATCTCGTGAACCATCGAGTCTTTGAACGCAAGTTGCGCCCGAGGCCATCCGGCTAAGGGCACGCCTGCCTGGGTGTCACGCTTTCGACGTTTCGTCGTTGCCCCCTCGGGGTGGGGGCGAACATGAAGGATGGTCCCCTGTGCTGGAAGGTGCGGTTGGCCAAAGAGCGGGCCGTCAGTGGTTGTCAAACACGACGCGTGGTGGATGCCTTGTGCAAGCAGTACGTCATGCCTTCGGGACCTAAGCGAGGCCTCGAGGACCCAAGTCGTGGTGCGAGTCGATGCCATGGACCGCGACCCTAGGTCAGGTGGGGCTACCTGCTTAAGTTTAAGCATATAAATAAGCGGAGGAGAAGAAACTTATGAGGATTCCCTTAGTAACGATGAGCGAACCGGGATCAGCCCAGCTTGAGAATCAAGCGCCTGCGTCATCTGAATTATAGTCTGGAGAAGCGTCCTCAGCGACGGACCGGGCCCAAGTCCACTTGAAAGGGGCGCTAGGGAGGGTGAGATCCATGTCCGGCTCGGACCCTGTCGCAACATGAGGCGTTGTCAACGAGTCGGGTTGTTTGTGTTGAATCTCATATTTTGATGATGAAACCACTTGATATATGTTTATGATTTAATCTACGTTTGGAGTGACGCAGGTCTACTCGATCAGGATTAGACAGTTAACGCAGGAGGAATTGACGTTGCGCCGGAGGAGATCATGTTAAGATATTGGATGGCAGAAGGCTTCGGACATCGGGCATCGGGCTAAGAGCGAAATTGCGCCAAGGATATCGGGGTTGCGGAGGTCAACCGCCGATTGGGCAATAGGCCGCAAGAGAGGACGATGCGTTGAAGAATCAGACGAAGCGCCAACCAATGACGTGCCGGGCAACAGAATGTCAATTCGCGTTGTAATAATTGCATAGATCGGAGTAGAGTTTTGGCTTGTGTGTGCAGGATTAACTATGATAACGATGAAGACATAAAGCGAAACAAAGTGTCAGAGTTAAGCGTGAAGGATTTGTTGCGAGTTTGAGAGTTCGACTGAAGTCCAAAGGTTCATCGGGAATGCTGCCGGAACTAGCCGAGAATAAGTAGGAAGCGGGCCGAAGGGTTTTTCGGAAGCTCGCCGGAAGGTTCGTTGGAAGTTCACGGAGCTCACCGAGAATGATCGTAGCTTACCGAAGAAGCTCGTCGGAACTCGCCAAGATCAAATCGTGAAGTCTAGGAGCTTGCCGGGAGTCCGTAGAATGGTTTCTGAGAGTTTATCAGAAGACCGCCGGAAGTTCACCGGAAGCTCGCCGGAAGAAGTCTTGACTTACGAACTTTGTAATAGCTTAGGAAATGTCTTTAAATTCGTAGTTAGTACGTTAATTAGGGTTAGGATTAAGTGTTAATCCTGTAACCCAAGTAGGGGCTAATTAGGCCCGAGTTCGAACTGGTTTGGAGCTCAACTAGTGAGCTGAAATAGTGTAGGCGGTGGCACCACCAGATTAGGCAGTGGCACTGCCTAGAACCCAAGAACTGAGTGGTGGCACTACTGGACTGAGCGGTGGCACCGCCCAGAACCCGAGAGGTCGGGCGGTGGCACCGCCACCAACAAGCGGTGGCACCGCCACCGACAAGCTGTCACGGACTTAGCTGGTTTTGCCTAAGTCGTGCGGCACCCTTGCGTGTCCGTCCGCAAAGGTCAGCCTCCCCGAAGCCTCCCATTGTCCCTTAGGACCACCAAAAGAGAGAACGGGTTAGAGAGAATGCCTCAATCGGGATCCACAAGAAAACATCTCCGAAAAACACTTCATAGACAATGCAAATTACAAACAGACTTTACAAGCTCTGAACAGTGGCACAACAAAGGGTAAAATGGTCCATTACAGACCGAAAAGCTCTCGCACGTGTCCACATGACACAACCTTTATTTACAAGCCTAAAGAGGCCACCAACCCAACTAACATGGGACTATTAAGCCTTCGGCCGCCCCTCTACCTGCTATACAAGGCATGAGCATGCCAAACGACACGGACATGTATAAGCATTACATCGAACACCTTGTTTAGAAGTTTGTCCGTGACATTCTCCCCCACTTATTCCTTCGACGTCCTCGTCGAAGCCTTTGTGAACACTGCAACTCTTCGCCTTTGCTGAGTCTTCAATCTTCTGCTCCAGCTGCAATGCGCCTCCTGGCTCCCAGCTGCTCTTCGCTGCTGTTTTTGAGTAGTCGAACCTTTGATCCGCCATGTTGCTTCAACTCACCAATGACTCTGACTCTGGTGTGGGGTTGGCTGAGTTGTGTTGATCCTTGTTGATTCTTGCGGATCCGCCAGATGAAGGAAAAGACCATCCTTACTGCGCCAGTCTCTCAAAGATTCCTCATGCTGCTTGAACTGGTTGGATGCTTGTTGGAGCTTTAACGAGCATCATCTCGTAAACTTCTGAAGTTTCGGGTCCTTCCTCCACAAAATCTGCTCATTGACTCTTCTTTCAGTTAGTTGTCACATCCAAGTAGGTTCGTATCACTTCCGCTTTCGATTGGCATTTCATTGGGAAATGAGGCGGACAATCTACTCTTAGTAGCACTGATCACCGTTGGTGAGGATTTGACAACTATTGTCTTTCATTATCTTCGAAGGGTCTTTGAACTTGTGCAGAGCTCCTCTGCTGGATAGATAAGAGAATTGGGGTACTCGGTTTCGCCCATTCTCTTAAGAGTTGAGAAGGCAAAGGTTACTTGACTTTGCCCGCCTCCTCGAGGTTGTACTTCATGCATCGAGCTGGTTACTGGCCTTCGCCTGGTCTTTGCTCACACTTCTGAAGCACTTGAAGTGTTTGCACTCCTTGCGTTGAGTTAGCTACTGTGATTCACCTTCTCAATGCCATCGAACTTCTGGAATGCGGGAAGTTTTCACCCCAACTTGGAGTAATTCTCTGATAGATAAGGTCGCCTCTGGGATTGTACCGTCTTCTCCATCAACCCTGCCGCCTACTCCACTGAGTAGTAAAGGTACAGCACCGTGTGCTGCTTGCTTCGTTCCTTGGTCGTGCACTCTTGCATGACCCGAAGTCCTTCACTCACGGCTATCTTGATGAGAAACTTGTTGACACCGGTCTTACGAAGTTCCTCGGCCTCTGCTCTTCAGCCTTGTCTCGGTACTTGGAGATTGCCTCTGCATGCTCCACCTCCTCGACCCCTTTCATGACCAAGCGCTCTCCCTCATGAGAGCAAGGGATCAATGTGTTAGGATCGGAGCGGCACTAAGAGGGGGGGGGTGAATTAGTGCAGCGGATTAAAACTTCGATTTTAACAAAATCTTTCGTACGATAAGAACGGAACTTGAAAAGTTTAACTTGAAAGCGTATTCTTAAAATTGCGCAGCAAGGGTAATAAGGAACTAAAGCAGTAAGAAGATTTGCAGTAATGTAAATGACAATAATAAAATGCAAACCAGAGATTACGCCGATTTTTAGAGTGGTTCGGTCAAATGACCTACTCCACTTGCGATGCCCCTCTTCGATGAGGTTCCCACCTTCCACTAGCAAATCTCTTGAAATGGAAGGGTAAACACCCCTCTTACAACCTTTTACAAGCAGCTCAACCTCTTACAAATTTTCAATAAGAAAGAAGGAGGAGAACTCTCTAGCAAATTGAAAACAAGACTTGCTAAGACTTTCTAAGACTTTTCTCTCAATCAAAATGCTTCTCAAAAGTTGTTATCTCAGCTGAGATTAGAGGGGTATTTATAGGCCTCAAGAGGATTAAATTTGGGCTCCAAAATTTGAATTCTCTTTAGGTTCCCGAATGCTGGAGGTGCCACCGCCCAGCCAGGCGGTGCCACCGCCCAGCCAAGGAGGTGTCACCGCCCAGCTCTCGGGTGCTGGGCGGTGCCACCGCCTGGCACTCCGATTTCACTGGTTTGGCTTAAATTTAAGCCCAAACCATATCTGACTTTGGGCCCAGTTGGCCCCTAACCAGGATATAGGATTATATCTTAATCCTAATCCTAATTACAAGTGAACTACATAACAAAAACACATCCTAAGCAAGCTTTCAACCGCGAACATCGAGTCTTGTTTCGGCGAGCTTTCCGACGAGCTTATTCCGACGGACTCCCATCAAGCTCCCGATCTTGTGATGACTTTAACGAGTAGCCGAGCCTTCTCGGTGATCTACGTGAACCTCCGACGATCTCTTCGGCGAACTTCCGAAAATTCCGATAGGTTCCCGATTTCTTCTCGGTTGGTTCCGGCAGCATCTCCGACGATTCTTCGGACTCTTAAACGTCCATCGATCTTAACTCTGGTTCTCTTGCTTTGTGTTTTTTGGTTATCGTAGTTAATCATGTACACTTAACTCAATAATATGGATTAGATCAATTAACCCATCAATTGATTTCATCATCAAAATCCGAGATTCAACAATCTCCCCCTTTTTGACGATGACAATCAATTGATGACGGAGTTAAACATAACTCCCCCTATCTATATGCCATATTATGAGAAGATGAAAACACTTGAATTTCATCCATTGAATTCAAACATAAACCGATAAGTTCTAACCGTAGAGCTTATCGTTATTCTCATTAAGCAATAGTAAATGCGAAACTTCGATGAAAATCATAAGTCAAATGATATAGGACAATTTTTACTACGATAGGAGATAAAGATTTTCAACATGAATTTCATGATATCGATATAAGGCATGCTTTCAATATGATCAATCAATCTTGTGATATTCTCAAGGATTTTGCAAGGCATATAAGACATTCATATCACACAAGCTTTTGCAATTCATATAAGTCATGCTATTAAAATGATACAAGTCATCACTTTTCTCCCCCTTTGTCATCATAAACAAAAAGAGAATGAGACTTGAAGCACATAATTTATCATACAAGGATTTTATCATTGATCATACATCACTCATCTATATTATCATTGATCATACAAAGATTTTATCATTCAAAATTAAGTATGCTAAAATATTTACGCAGAGTTCATCTTAAAGGAAAATTCAGCATTCATCCATATTATCAAATCTCTTCTTTTTATAAATAACAAAAATTGTAGATGTACAAAGAAGAGATTGGGATAAGAAAAAATTTTAAGTAGTAACTCCAATAAGTCAAGATCATAATTCGAATACAAATCCATTCAAATTCAATTCGTCAACTTGAAACTCATAATCAAGCCATCAAAATCAATTTCGAGATTCAAAATATCATAAAATCATTAATCTTAATCAGATGGAAGCGGTGTTTGACTCAAGATAGGATAAGATAATTTAACAAGTCACCGAGGAACGGAGAGAGAATGAAAAACTTTACGGAAAATCCATTCAAACAAGTTTATTCTTAGGGACAATTTAACATACCTAATTCCCTTCTAATGAATTCAAATTGGTCTTTATTCAAAGCTTTTGTAAATATATCTGCTAATTGATGCTTTGTGTCAATGAATTCTAGAACAACATCATTGTTAAGGACATGATCGCGTATGAAATGATGCCTAACGTCGATGTGCTTAGTTCTAGAGTGTTGAATTGGATTTTTAGTAAGACATATGGCACTAGTATTATCACATTTTATGGGAATGTTTTTAAAGTGAATTCCATAGTCTTCTAATGTATTTTTCATCCAAATGACTTGTGCACAACATGCACTTGCAGCAAAGTATTCGGCTTCCGCCGTAGATAGTGCAACTGAATTTTGTTTCTTGGAAGTCCAAGAAACAAGTGCATGTCCTAAAAATTGGCATGTTCCGGATGTACTTTTTCTATCTATCCTGCATCCGCCAAAATCGGCATCTGCATAAGCTATTAGATCGAATTTTTCAGATTTTGGATACCACAATCCTAAATTTGGAGTTCCTTTAAGATACCTAAATATTCTTTTAACACTCTTTAGATGAGATAATTTAGGATTAGATTGAAACCTAGCGCAAAGTCCTACACTAAACATAATATCTAGTCTAGTCGCGGTGAGGTAGAGTAGACTACCTATCATTCCCCTATATGTTTTTTGATCGAAATTTTCACTATTTTCATCCATATCTAACTTAGTCGCAGTACTCATAGGGGTGTTTAATGCTTTTGAATTATCCATGTTAAATCGTTTTAACAATTCTAATGTATATTTAGATTGGTTAAGAAATATACCATCACTAAGTTGTTTGACTTGTAATCCCAAAAAGAAAGTTAATTCACCCATTAAACTCATTTCAAATTCAAGACTCATACATTTGACAAATGATTCGCATAGTGATTCATCCGAAGAGCCAAAAATAATATCATCAACATAAATTTGCACAATAAGAAAATTATTTTCAAAATGTTTAATAAACAATGTAGTATCAACCTTGCCTTTAGTAAAATTATTTAAAATAAGAAAGGAACTAAGCCTTTCATACCAAGCTCTAGGAGCTTGTTTCAAGCCATAGAGGGCCTTAGTCAATTTGAATACATGATTAGAAAGAAGAGAATTTTCAAATCCGGGAGGTTGTTCGACATATACTTCTTCGGAAATAAAACCATTCAAGAAAGCACTTTTAACATCCATTTGAAATAGTTTAAAATTATTACTACTAGCATAGGCAAGGAGCATCCTTATGGCTTCTAATCGAGCCACGGGAGCGAAGGTTTCTTCGTAATCGATACTTTCTTCTTGGTTGAAACCTTTGGCCACTAATCTAGCCTTGTTTCTAACCACGATACCATTTTCGTCTTGCTTGTTTCTAAAGACCCACTTAGTACCTATGACTAAGTGGTCACTTGGTCGAGGAACAAGCTTCCATACCTCATTCCTCTCAAATTGGTTCAATTCTTCTTGCATTGCAATGACCCAAAAATCATCTTTTAAGGCTTCGTCAATGCATTTAGGTTCAATTTGAGAAAGGAAAGCGGCGTTAGCACAGAAATTTTTGAAAGAAGAACGAGTTTGAACCCCTTTTGATGTATCTCCTATAATTTGCTCTTTTGGATGAGCATCTACATACTTCCATTCTTTTGGTAAAGAAATTTCGGAAGAAGATGCATTCAAATGGCTATTTTGAGGAGAGGGTTCATTTAAATTCAAATTATCAAAACCAAAATCATCATCAAAATCATTTTTCTTTAAATCGAAATTTTCATTAAAAACTACATGAATAGACTCTTCTATTACTAAGGTTCTTTTATTAAAAATCCGAAAAGCCTTAGAAACGGAAGAGTAGCCAAGAAAGATGCCTTCATCGGATTTAGCATCAAATTTACCTAAGGCATCCTTTTCATTTAAAATAAAGCATTTACAACCGAAAACTTTAAAATAAGAAATATTTAGTTTTTTGTTATTCCATAATTCATAGGGAGTTTTTGATAGAGATGGTCTTATTAGAACCCTATTCATGATGTAGCAAGCCGTATTTACGGCTTCGGCCCAAAAATATTTGGGTAAACTATGTTCATTTAACATAGTTCTTGCCATTTCTTGTAGGTTTCTATTTTTTCTTTCAACTACACCATTTTGTTGAGGATTTCTTGGAGTTGAGAAGTTGTGATTGTATCCATTAACTTCGCAAAAATTTTGAAAGTCATGGTTTTGAAATTCACCACCGTGATCACTCCAAATTGATGAAATCATGAAGCCTTTTTCGTTTTGAGTGAGTTTACAAAATTTAGAGTAACATTTGAAGCAATCACTTTTGTGAGCTAAGAAATAGGTCCAAGTGTATCTAGAGTAGTCATCCACAATCACAAAAGCATATTTGCTTCCACCTAGACTTGTTGTATCAATTGGTCCAAATAAGTCCAAATGGATCAATTGTAATGGTCTAGTGGTGCTAATTTGATTTTTTGGTTTGAAGCTTGTTTTTATTTGTTTGCCTAGTTGACATGCATCACATACTTTGTCTTTAATAAACTTTATATTTGGAATTCCTCGTACTAATTCTTGAGATGAGATCTTAGATATTGTTTTCATGCTTGCATGGCCTAATCTCCTATGCCAAAGCCAAGCATCATCATTTACGGCGGAGAAACACATTTCATTACTTAGTTCATCAAGATTGATGGTATAGACATTATTTTGTTTTAAAGCAATCATAGTCATGTTATGATTTAGTTTTTCAATAATGCACATATTTGATTCAAATCTAACGATGTAACCTTTATCGCATAGTTGACTAATACTCAAGAGATTATGTTTCAATCCATCAACTAGTAAGACATCATCAATGGAAAAATTAAATTTGTTACCAATAGTTCCCTTGCCAATGATTTTGCCCTTGTTGTTGTCTCCGAAGGTAACGTACCCTTCTTCTTTGCTAGTGAGCATAGAGAAATGAGATGGATCTCCAGTCATATGTCTTGAGCATCCACTATCGAGATACCATCTCTTGCTCCTAGCTTGTGGGTTTGTCTACAAAAGAGGATGATTTTTAGGTACCCATTTGATTTTGGGTGCCTCAAAAATTGACCCACTAACTTTGTTATTTATTATTGAATTCTTTATAGTTCCTTTAGGAACCCATATTAATTTTTGTGAACTAATTTTCCTAAATGGGCATTTGTAGGCAATATGTCCGGATTTGCAACAAAAGTTGCATTTCATATAAGAGGAAACATGTAATGTAGGTCCTTTTATGAAAGTGGTAGGATTTTGATGTAATCCTTTTACAAATCCAATTCCATTTCTATTTGCGATGTGACCCTTGTGTGTAAGGATCATATCTAATCCTTTGCTACCAACCTTAAACTTGTTTAAGGTTTCCTTAAGAAGTAAATTTTTATTTTTTATTGCTTCTAAGTGCTCACACTTAGAGCATGGAGGAGTTTGAAGACTATCAAACTTATCTTGTAGCAAAGCATGCTCTTTCTTTAAGATACTTAACTTCTTGCTAACAGTTCTACATTCATCAAATAATTCATGAAAAGCGATAGATAGTTCTTCAAAAGATAAATCTTCATTAAATAAATCACATACCTCTTCTCCTAACGCCATTAGCGCGTAATGAGCAACTTGCTCGGTGTTGGACTCCTCTTCTTCGGATGCGCTTGAATCATCCCACGTTGCCTTGAACGCCTTCTTCTTTGATGTTCTCTTTTTGGCTTGAGGACAATCGTTCTTATAGTATCCCGATTTTTTGCATTCATAGCAAATCACTTGGTCCTTCTTTTGTTCAAATTTATTTTTTGTATTATTTTTAAATTTATTCTTTCTTAAATATTTTTTTAAATTTTGAGTCAAAAGTGCAATGTCATTGTCACTGTCCTCATCACTTGATGTTCCTTTCAAGTGGTCTTCTTGTGATTTGAGTGTCATATCCTTCCTGTTCTTTGGAAGGGGGTTCTCGAGCTCGTCATGAGCTTGACATGTCATTTCGTAGGTCATTAGAGACCCAATGAGTTCTTCAAGAGGGAATGCTTTAAGGTCTTTGGCCTCTTGAATGGCCGTAACTTTTGGATCCCAACTTTTAAGGAGGGATCTTAAGATTTTAGTTACTAGTTCAAAGTTAGTAAAATCTTTACCAAGAGCGTTGAGTCCATTGATGACATCCGTAAACCGGGTGTACATGTCTCCGATGGACTCACTTGGTTTCATTCGGAAAAGTTCGTAAGAGTGCACAAGGATGTTGATTTTGGACTCTTTCACTCGGCTAGTGCCTTCATGAGTGACCTCAAGAGTTCTCCAAATATCAAAAGCCGAATCACACATTGAAACACGATTAAATTCGTTTTTGTCTAGTGCACAAAACAAGGCATTCATAGCCTTTGCATTTAAAGAAAAAACCTTCTTCTCCGATTCATCCCATTCGCTCATCGGAAGAGAAGATTTTTGAAATCCATTCTCGACAATAGACCAAAGCTCAAAGTCCATAGAAATGAGGAAGATCCTCATGCGAGTCTTCCAATATGTGTAATCCGACCCATTAAACAAAGGTGGTCGTGCAATAGAATGGCCCTCTTGCATGCCGGAGTAAGCCATCTTTCTTGGGTACTAAACCAAATATGAGAGATAACCTTGCTCTGACACCACTTGTTAGGATCGGAGCGGCACTAAGAGGGGGGGGTGAATTAGTGCAGCGGATTAAAACTTCGATTTTAACAAAATCTTTCATACGATAAGAACGGAACTTGAAAAGTTTAACTTGAAAGCGTATTCTTAAAATTGCGCAGCAAGGGTAATAAGGAACTAAAGCAGTAAGAAGATTTGCAGTAATGTAAATGACAATAATAAAATGCAAACCAGAGATTACGCCGATTTTTAGAGTGGTTCGGTCAAATGACCTACTCCACTTGCGATGCCCCTCTTCGATGAGGCTCCCACCTTCCACTAGCAAATCTCTTGAAATGGAAGGGTAAACACCCCTCTTACAACCTTTTACAAGCAGCTCAACCTCTTACAAATTTTCAATAAGAAAGAAGGAGGAGAACTCTCTAGCAAATTGAAAACAAGACTTGCTAAGACTTTCTAAGACTTTTCTCTCAATCAAAATGCTTCTCAAAAGTTGTTATCTCAGCTGAGATTAGAGGGGTATTTATAGGCCTCAAGAGGATTCAAATTTGGGCTCCAAAATTTGAATTCTCTTTAGGTTCCCGAATGCTGGAGGTGCCACCGCCCAGCCAGGCGGTGCCACCGCCCAGCGCTCGGGTGCTGGACGGTGCAACCGCCCAGCCAAGGAGGTGTCACCGCCCAGCTCTCGGGTGCTGGGTGGTGCCACCGCTTGACACTCCGATTTCACTGGTTTGGCTTAAATTTAAGCCCAAACCATATCTGACTTTGGGCCCAGTTGGCCCCTAACCAGGATATAGGATTATATCTTAATCCTAATCCTAATTACAAGTGAATTACATAACAAAAACACATCCTAAGCAAGCTTTCAACCGCGAACGTCGAGTCTTGTTTCGGCGAGCTTTCCGACGAGCTTCTTCCGACGGACTCCCATCAAGCTCCCAATCTTGTGATGACTTTAACGAGTAGCCGAGCCTTCTCGGTGATCTCCGTAAACCTCCGACGATCTCTTCGGCGAACTTCCGAAAATTCCGATAGGTTCCCGATTTCTTCTCGGTTGGTTCCGACAGCATCTCCGACGATTCTTCGGACTCTTAAACGTCCATCGATCTTGACTCCGGTTCTCTTGCTTTGTGTTTTCTGGTTATCGTAGTTAATCCTGCACACTTAACTCAATAATATGGATTAGATCAATTAACCCATCAATTGATTTCATCATTAAAATCCGAGATTCAACACAATGACCCTCACGGAAGTCCCGCCTCTGCGATACCATGGCGCTGCCATGCCCATGGCCCTACTATCCATTGCCTCGCATCTGCATCCATTTTCTTCACGATCAGTAGATATGTCTCCGTGGCACTCCTCTGAGTCCACCTCCATTCTAACTGATGCTTGATTTTGGGTAGCTAAGTCCCTCTGGACTCATCGTCGCTTCCTCGCCCCTTTCGACCCCCTACTTCAACACCTTTGTGTTCTCCAAGCAGCTCCCTCTGGTCGATGGAAAGACAGACTGCAACTCCCATGCATGGCCTCTGCCATTGCATTATAAAGTTTGCACCGATTCTGCTCTCCCTAGCTTCCTTGGTAGCAACGTTCGCTTACTCGACCTTGTCCTCTGACTTGTCGGGCTCCCTTAAGCGAATATGAGCTCTAGAGCAGTCCAACTCTCCAGCTGCTTTGATCATACCTCTGCATGATCAAGTCCCTCCCATGGAACTCACTGGTACTTGCATTCGAACTTTTCCCTTGGTGGAACCCAGCCCCCATATGCTGATGACCAAGGTTTTCATATGATGCAAAATTTGGTGCACGCCCGGAAGACCCGCCTCTGCGGTACCATGGCCTTCACTCCTTGAATCCATAGCCCTTCTTGCCGTCGTGTTGTTCACCAAAGCGGAGCTCCCAGTAGCTCCCGATCATACCTCCATATGATCTCATCCCTCACGGGACTAGATTGTGTATATCGCATTGCCACGAACTGTTCCACCACGATCCGCTGCACCATGTCGCCTCCTGGTGACATCTCCATTGCATTCTGATCCTTGTGGAATAAACTCGAATTGTGAACCCTCCATGTGTGGCCTCTACCAGTACATCGCAGGGTCTCTTCCACGTTCGATTTTGTTCGCTCCTTTGGCAATCGACCTTCATCCACCCACTCTTGGGTCACACCTAGATGAAGCACCGCTCTAGGACAGTCCGTCGCCTAGTAGCTCCCGAAGTCCACCAACTTCACTGTAATTTATGCACCATTGTCTGGATCCTGGGCCTCTGCCCCTACCAGAACAATCTCCGCTGCGCACTGCTTCCTTCCTAGCAACTCGAATGGCAACACTGTGGCATATTCTTCAAGAGTACCCGCCTCTGCGTCCTCTTGCCTCGTGCTAAGGCCTTCTGAACCCAACTTCGCCTCTGCAAATTGAGTCGCCTTAGTTCCTCCATCAAATGCTCCTCCGAGATAAGGTGCATGTGCCCAGAAGCTCCCTTCGTCTTTGGCACCATGCAAGATGAGTCCACTCCGTCAGAATGAAGGACCCATGGAACAACATGATCCTGCTCTTGCCTCTGCAAGAGTTCATGTCCTTGACCTCTGTCTAAGAAAAGCACTGTGCCTCTGCTCCATGTTCCAACTTCTCTGCTGGCTCCCTTCATGCGGCTTGGGAACTTCGCCAAGTTATACCCAAGTTGCTCCGCTCCTCGTTTTCGCATTGAGTCGATGGTGGCCCTCGTGCCCACCATTCCACGGGTCAGCCCTCCCTTGAGTCCGATCTCCATATCGACTCCAAGTGTGCCTTCATTTGAGTTGCTTTAGGTCGCTCCCCCACTTGATCTCGCAATGCATCCACCAATGCATTCTCTCAAGCGAGATCATGCGACGACTCCTCGCCGCTTGCTCAGTCCATCGAGCTTCGTGGAGTTGTTGTTTGTTGAGGGACTCCTCCTCAACTTGTGAGGTCCATCTCACATGATTCTCCCTCTGGAGAGCCGAGACTTATCCCTCCTGGATAACTGTCCCGTTGGAGCAACATCTCTCTTCGTTTCGGAGACCACCATCCCCTTGGACTACTCCGATTCTGCTGAACAAACTGTGCATTGTTCTGCCTCCTGCAAACGCACTTGCTTGATTGCGACTTCCCGTCAATACAGCCCCCGCTGCACCCCTCAAGGCCTAGCAACATGCTGAACTTGTTGCACACTTCAGCCTCCTACGGACGTATCCTTCACATGCCGAAGAGAAAGTTTCAATGCTCCATGGCGCTGAGTTTCGGTCGCCTTGGGATGGCCACGAACATTCCATCGTTCGCATACAAGCCAATGCATGAGTACCGAATTCTTTGAGTTAGCAATTCCCCTCACCTCTGTGAGCTTTGCGTAACTCTTTTGGTCGTTGAGCAACTCATTCCACCTTGCATGGTCTCATTCTTGCCAAGCGCCTCGCTTGCCTAGAGCACCATCAAGTATAGTTGTCAACGTTGAGCCGTAGCTCAAATTCAGCCATCCCAATCTTTGTGCGCTCCACATTCTTCCAAGCTTGCCTGTTCTCGTGGTGCCTCTTGCGCGAAGGGTTGGCCATTCCTCTGAATGCCAATGTCAGATGCCCGCTCCTCTGAGCGACTCTTTTCCCTACATCTCAATGCCCGTTTTCCCTCAAACGGTCGCGCGTGTGCTGACTGCCCTCGACGCAGCCCCGCTAGGTCCCCCACATTTGCATGCTAGGTGTTTCTATGAGTGCTTGTCCGGCTCTGATACCATGTGTCACGGACTTAGCTGGTTTTGCCTAAGTCGTGCGGCACCCTTGCGTGTCCGTCCGCAAAGGTCAGCCTCCCCGAAGCCTCCCATTGTCCCTTAGGACCACCAAAAGAGAGAATGGGTTAGAGAGAACTCCTCAATCGGGATCCACAAGCAAACATCTTCGAAAAACACTTCATAGACAATGCAAATTACAAACAGACTTTACAAGCTCTGAATAGTGGCACAACAAAGGGTAAAATTGTCCATTACAGACCGAAAAGCTCTCGCACATGTCCACATGACACAACCTTTATTTACAAGCCTAAAGAGGCCACCAACCCAACTAACATGGGACTATTAAGCCTTCGGCCGCCCCTCTACCGGCTGTACAAGGCATGAACATGCCAAACGATACGGACATGTATAAGCATTACATCGAACACCTTGTTTAGAAGTTTGTCCGTGACAAAGCGGTGGCACTGCCAGCCTCGGAAACCCAAGAGAATTCAAAATTTAGAGCCCAAATTTGAATCCTCTTGGGGCCTATAAATACCCCTCAATTCTCAGCAGAGAATACAACCTTTTGAGGAGTAAGAAATTGAGATAAAGCCTTAGCAAAGTCTTTAGCAAGTCTTGTTTTTCAATTGCTTGAGTGTTCACCTCCTTCTTTCTCGTTGAAAACTTGTAAGAGTGTGAACCACTTGTAAAAGGTTGTAAGAGGGGTATTTGTCCTTCCCCTTCAAAGTGATTTGCTAGTGGAAGTTGGGAGCCTCTTTGAAGAAGGCTTCGCAAGTAGATGTAGGTCATTTTGACCGAACCACTTTAAATTGGCGTGTTCCTTGAATGTGTGAGTTCTTACTTTCCTGAAATTATTATTTACACTACTGCAAGCTTTCGGTTTTAATCTACTCAAGTTACTATCGAAACGAAATCTCCTCGCATTTACGAAATCGTTTTCAAACTTACGAGTTTTAATCCGCTGTACTAATTCACCCCCCCCCTCTTAGTGCCGCTCCGATCCTAACAGTTTGGGAATGCAACCCCAATCGGGCGCTAAATATCGTCCACGGCTAAATATGGGCGAGAGACCGATAGCGAACAAGTACTGCGAGGGAAAGATGAAAAGGACTTTGAAAAAAGAGTCAAAGAGTGCTTGAAATTGCCGGGAGGGAAGCCGATGGGGGCCGGCGATGCACCTCGGTCGTATGCAGAAAGGCGGTTAGCCGATCCGCCACTCGGCTTGGGGTGCGGATCGATGCGGGCTGCATCGACGGCCGAAGCCTGGATGGATCATTCATTTGAGGAGATACTGTCGATGTGGCCGAGGACATGACGCTCGCCATCGGTGTGCCCTGCGGGGTACACGCGCGACCTAGACATCGACCAGTGGGCTCCCCTCCAACCCGTCTTGAAACACGGACCAAGGAGTCTGACATGCGTGTGAGTCGATGGGTGCGGAAACTTGGAAGGCACAAGGAAGTTAACGGGCGGGAACCCTCTCGAGGGGTTGCACCGCCGACCGACCCTGATCTTTTGTGAAGGGTTCGAGTTGGAGCATGCATGTCGGGACCCGAAAGATGGTGAACTATGCCTGAGCGAGGCGAAGCAAGAGGAAACTCTAGTGGAGGCCCGAAGCGATACTAACGTGCAAATCGTTCGTCTGACTTGGGTATAGGGGCGAAAGACTAATCGAACCATCTAGTAGCTGGTTCCCTCCGAAGTTTCCCTCAAGATAGCTAGAGCCCACGTGTGAGTTCTATCAGGTAAAGCCAATGATTAGAGGCATCGGGGGTGCAATGCCCTCGACCTATTCTCAAACTTTAAATAGGTAGGACGGTGCGACTGCTTCGTTGAGCCGCGTCGTAGAATCGAGAGCTCCAAGTGGGCCATTTTTGGTAAGCAGAACTGGCAATGCGGGATGAACCGGAAGTCGGGTTATGGTACCCAACTGCGCGCTAACAAAGACACCACAAAGGTTGTTGGTCGATTAAGACAGTAGGACGGTGGTCATAGAAGTCGAAATCCACTAAGGAGTGTGTAACAACTCACCTGCCGAATCAACTAGCCCCGAAAATGGATGGCGCTGAAGCACGCGAACCACACCCAGCCATCGGGGCGAGCGCCAAGCCCCGATGAGTAGGAGGGCGCAGCAGTCACCATAAAACCCAAGGCGCGAGCCCGGGCGGAGCAGCCGTCGATGCAGATCTTGGTGGTAGTAGCAAATATTCAAATGAGAACTTTGAAGGCTGAAGAGGGGAAAGGTTCCATGTGAACGACACTTGCACATGGGTTAGCTGATCCTAAGGGACGGGGGAAGCCCGTCCGAGAGCGTGTCTCCGCACGCTCTCCGAAAGGGAATCGGGTTAAAATTCCTGAGCCAGGACGCGACGGCGGATGGCAACATTAGGAAGTCCGGAGACGCCGGCGAGGGCCCCGGGAAGAGTTATCTTCGGGGAGGCTGACCTTTGCGGAAGGACACGCAAGGGTGCCGCATGACATAGGCAAAACCAACTAAGTCCGTGATAGCTCACCGCTCACCGCTCACCGCTCACCGCTCGCTCGTGCAGCCAAAAATGGCCAGTTTTTGCCCCATTTTGGGTTGTTTCGGCCTATTTTTTGGCTGTTCTTGCGTGCCACGGCGACCGTCATGAGCGGAGCGAAACGTCAGCCATCTCAGCACCCTTGAACCCCCCGGGTGGCATAGGGTTGGATGGGGCTTTATATAGCAGGGAAGGTGATGTCCCTCACTTCGCTCACTGTCCGTCGCTCGCCACTCGCTCGCGCAGCCAAAAAGGCCAGTTTTGGCTTGTTTTTGGGCTGTTTTGGCCTGTTTTTGGGCTGTTCTTGCATGCTGCGGCGACCGTCGTGAGCAAAACGAAACGTTAGCCATCTCAGCACCCTGGAACCCCCTAGGTGGCACAGGGCTGGATGGGACTTTCGTATAGCAGGGAAGGTGCTGCCCATCGCTTTGCTCGCTGTCCGCTGCTCGCCGCTCTCTCGCGCAACCAAAAATGGCCAGTTTTGGCCCTTTTTGGGTTGTTTTGGCCTGTTCTTGCGTGCCGTGGTGACCGTCATGAGCGGAGCGAAACGTCAGCCATCTTAGCACCCTGGAACCCCCAGGTGGCACAAAGCTGGATGAGGCTTTCGTATAGCAGGGAAGGTGCTGCCGCTTGCTTCGCTCGCTGTTCGCCGCTCGCTCGCACAGCAAAAAATGGCTAGTTTTGGCCCCTTTTTGGGATGTTCTTGCGTGCCGCGGCGACCATCGTGAGCGGAGCAAAACGTCAACCATCTCAGCACCTTGGAACCCCTCGGATGGCACAGGGCTGGATGGGGCTTTCGTATAGCAGGGAAGGTGCTGTCGCTCGCTTCGCTTGCTATCCGCCGCTCGCTGCTCGCTTGCGTAGCCAAAAATGGCCAGTTTTGGCCCCTTTTTGGCTGTTTTGGGCTGTTCTTGCGTGTCGCAGCGACCGTCGTGAGCGGAGCAAAACGTCAGCCATCTCAGCACCTTAGAAACCCCCCGAGTGGCATAGAGCTGGATGGGGCTTTCGTATAGCAGGGAAGGTGCTGCCGCTCGCCACTTGCTCGCGCAGCTAAATATGGCCAGTTTTGGCCCATTTTTGGGCTCTTTTGGCCTATTTTTGGGCTGTTCTTCCGTGTCGCAGCGACCGTCGTGAGCGGAGCAAAACGTCAGCCATCTCAGCACCTTGGAACCTCTCGGGTGGCATAGGGCTTGATGGGGTTTTCGTATAGCAAGGAAGGTGCTGCCCCTCGCTTCGCTCGCTGTCCGCCGCTCGCCGCTCGCCGCTCGCTCGTGCAGTCAAAAATGGCTAATTTTGGCTCCTTTTTGGGCCATTTTGGCCAGTTTTTGGGTTGTTCTTGCATGCCGTGATGACCGTCATGAACGGAGTGAAACGTCAGCCATCTCAACACCCTAGAACCCCTCGGGTGCCACAGGGATGGTTGTGGCTTTCGTATAATAGGGAAGGTGCTGCCCCTCGCTTCGCTCGCTGTCTGTTGCTCGATGGTTGTTCGCGCAGCCAAAAATGGCCAGTTTTGGCTCGTTTTTGGCCCATTTTGGCCTGTTTTTGGCTGTTCTTGCATGCCACGACGACCGTCATGTGTGGAGCAAAACGTCAGCCATCTCAGCACCCTAGAATCCCCCGGGTGGCATAGGGCTGGATGGGGCTTTCGTATAGCAGGGAAGGTGCTGCCACTCGCTTCGCTCGTTGTCCGCCGCTCGCCGCTCTTGCGTGCAGCCAAAAATGGCCAGTTTTGACCTGTTTTTGGGCTGTTTTGGCCTGTTTTTGGGTTGTTCTTGCGTGCTGCGACGACCGTCATGTACGGAGCGAAACGTCAACCATCTCAGCACCCTAGAACCCCCGGGAGGCACAGGATTGAATGAGGCTTTCGTATAACAGGGAAGGTGCTGGCCCTCACTTTGCTCGCTGTCCGCCGCTCGTCGCTTGTTCGCGCAGCCAAAAATGGTCAGTTTTGACCCGTTTTTGGGCCGTTTTGGCCTGTTTTTGGGGCCTTTTTGCTTCGCTTGCAATCTTCTTCTTCCTTGTGTAGCCAAAAATGCCTTGCTTTGTACTTCTCGTGCACGATGGTGTCTTGTCGTCAATTGCCTTGTTTGATCGGCCACTTGAGTCTTTGTTACTCATGGTTGGCAATGAGCTGTCCGATGGGGTGACTATGTCAGCATGTGAGCGGTGATAGATTTGTATGCTGCGGTGGGCTCCCTGCTATTGTGCAGTTGACCACCGATGCTGCAAGTCTCTTCAATGACACTCTGTTTGAACGGAGATGTGTGTGTTGCCTGTACAATCTACCTAGTTCCTTTGGAAATAGACATTGTTTACCTCGCTTATCCACTTCTTATGTCCTATATGGATGAAGTGTGTCGATATCCGTGCACCTTGTGTGTCCTCGAACGATGGCATGTCTCAGACCTCTCGTCTCGAGTGGCTCCAATGTTCACGTGAGTGCTCTTGGATGTAGTGGATAAGAATTTACCATGGGTCTTTAGACTCGTGGCACATGATTGGTTGGCTTTCTTAGTCGCCCTTCGACGGATGACAACCTTCCCATCGTTGCCCCCCTTTCCCTTATGGTAATGGGTTGGCATGTTGGGCTTGGCGTTGTAGAGGACATGCTACCTGGTTGATCCGGCCAGTAGTCATATGCTTGTCTCAAAGATTAAGCCATGCATGTGTAAGTATGAACTATTTCAGACTGTGAAACTGCGAATGGCTTATTAAATCAGTTATAGTTTGTTTGATGGTACATGCTACTCGGATAACCGTAGTAATTCTAGAGCTGTTTTGGCCCCTTTTTGGGCTGTTTCAACCTATTTTCGGGCTATTCTTGCGTGCTGCGGTGACCGCCGTGAGCAGAGCAAAATGTCAACCATCTCAACACCCTGGAACCCCCCGGGTGGCATAGGGTTGGATGGGGCATTCATATAGCTGGGAAGGTGCTGTCCCTCGCTTCACTCGCTGTCCGCCACTCATCGCTCGCTCGCGTAGCCAAAGTTGGGGGCTCAAAGATGATCATATACTGTCCTAGTCTCAACCATAAATGATGCCGACCAGGGATCAGCGGATGTTGCTCTTAGGACTCCGCCGGCACCTAATGAGAAATCAAAGTCTTTGGGTTCCGGGGGGAGTATGGTCGCAAGGCTAAAACTTAAAGGAATTGACAGAAGGGCACCACCAGTAGTGGAGCCTGCGACTTAATTTGACTCAACACGGGGAAACTTACCAGGCCAGACATAGTAAGGATTAACAGACTGAGAGCTCTTTCTTGATTCTATGGGTGGTGGTGCATGGTCGTTCTTAGTTGGTGGAGTGATTTGTCTGGTTAATTCCGATAATGAACGAGACCTCAGCTTGCTAACTAGCTACATGGAGGCATCCCTCCGCGGCCAGCTTCTTAGAGGGACTATGGTTGTTTAGGCCATGGAAGTTTGAGGCAATAACAGGTCTGTGATGCCCTTAGATGTTCTGGGTCGCACGCGCGCTACACTGATGTATTCAATGAGTCTATAGCCTTGGCCGACAAGCCCGGGTAATCTTTGAAAATTTTATCGTGATGGGGATAGTGTTGAATCTCATATTTTGATGATGAAACTAATTGATTGTGTTTAGATGTTTAACTGTATTTTGAGTGATGCAGGTCTACTCGATCAGGTTTAGACAGTTGATGCAGGAGGAATTGACGTTGCGCTGGAAGAGATCACGTTAGGATATTGGATGGCTGAACGCTTCGAACGTCGGGCATCGGGCCAAGGAAAGCGAAACTATGCCAAGGATATCGGCGTTGCGGAGGTCAACCGTCGATTAGGCAACAAGCCGCAAGAGAGGATGATGCGCCGAAGAATCGGACGAAGCGCCAACCAATGACGTGCCGGGCAACAGAATGTCAATTCGCTTTATAATAATTGTCTAGATCGGAGTAGAGTTTTTGCTTGTGTGTGCAGGATTAACTACGATAACGACGAAGACATAAAGCAAAACAAAGTGTCGGAGTCAAGCACGAAGGATTCATTGCGAGTTCGAGAGTTCGATGGAAGTCCGAAGGTTCGTCGGGAATGCTACCGAAACTAGCCAAGAATGAGTAGGGAGCTTGCTGAAGGGTTTTTCGGAAGCTCGCCTGAAGGTTCGTTGGAAGTTCGCGGAGCTCACCGAGAATGATCGGAGCTTTCCGAAGAAGCTCGTTGGAACTCACCAAGATCAAATCGTGAAGTCTAGGAGCTTGTCGGGAGTCCGCAGAATGGTTTCCGAGAGTTTATCGGAAGATCGTCGGAAGTTCGCCGAAAGCTCGCTAGAAGAAGTCTTGACTTAATGACTTTGTAATAGCTTATAAAATGTCTTTAAATTCGTAGTTATCATGTTAATTAGAGTTAGGATTAGGTGTTAATCCTATAACCCAAGTAGGGGCTAATTGGGCCAGAGTTCGGACTGGTTTGGGCCAAGTTTGGAGCTCAACAATTGAGCTGATTTGGCCTAGGCGGTGGCACCGCCTAGACTGGCGGTGGCACCGCCCAGCACCTGAGAGCTAGGCGGTGACACCTCCTTGGCTGGGCGGTTGCACCGTCCAGCACCCGAGCGCTGGGCGGTGGCACCGCCTGGCTGGGCGGTGGCACCTCCAGCACCGGGAACCCTAAGAGAATTCAAATTTTGGAGCCCAAAATTTGAATCCTCTTGAGGCCTATAAATACCCCTCTAATCTCAGCTGAGAGAAGAACTTTTGAGAAGCATTTTGATTGAGAGAAAAGTCTTAGAAAGTATTAGCAAGTCTTGTTTTCAATTTGCTAGAGAGTTCTCCTCCTCCTTTCTTATTGAAAATTTGTAAGAGGTTGAGCTGCTTGTAAAAGGTTGTAAGAGGGGTGTTTACCCTTCCATTTCAAGAGATTTGCTAGTGGAAGGTGGGAGCCTCATCGAAGAGGGGCATCGCAAGTGGAGTAGGTCATTTGACCGAACCATTCTAAAAATCGGCGTAATCTCTGGTTTGCATTTTATTATTGTCATTTACATTACTGCAAATCTTCTTACTGCTTTAGTTCCTTATTACCCTTGCTGTGCAACTTTAAGAATACGCTTTCAAGTTAAACTTTTCAAGTTCCGTTCTTATCGTACGAAAGATTTTGTTAAAATCGAAGTTTTAATCCGCTGCACTAATTCACCCCCCCCTCTTAGTGCCGCTTCGATCCTAACAAGTGGTATCAGAGCGAGGTTATCTCTCATATTTGGTTTAATACCCAAGAGAGATGGCTTACTCCGGCATGCAAGAGGGCCAATCTATTGCACGACCACCTTTGTTTAATGGGTCGGATTACACATATTGGAAGACTCGCATGAGGATCTTCCTCATTTCTATGGACTTTGAGCTTTGGTCTATTGTTGAGAATGGATTTCAAAAATCTTCTCTTCCGATGAGCGAATGGAATGAATCGGAGAAGAAGGTTTTTGCTTTAAATGCAAAGGCTATGAATGCCTTGTTTTGTGCATTAGACAAAAACGAATTTAATCGTGTTTCGATGTGTGACTCGGCTTTTGATATTTGGAGAACTCTAGAGGTCACTCATGAAGGCACTAGCCGAGTGAAAGAGTCCAAAATCAATACTCTTATGCATTCTTACGAACTTTTCCGGATGAAACCAAGTGAGTCCATCGGAGACATGTACACCCATTTCATGGATGTCATCAATGGACTCAAAGCTCTTGGTAAAAGTTTTTCTAATTTTGAACTAGTCGCTAAAATCTTAAGATCCCTTCCAAAATGTTGGGATCCAAAAGTTACGGCCATTCAAGAGGCCAAGGACCTTAAAACATTCCCGCTCGAAGAACTTATTGGGTCTCTAATGACCTACGAAATGAACAATGTGACAAAAAGGAAACTCGAGAATAACCTTCCAAAGGACAGGAAGGATTTCGGACATAGAACACATGAAGACCACTCGAGCATAAGCTCAAGTGATGATGAACTTAAACTACAAATGAAACAAAAATTAAAAAGAAAAAAGAATGGAACTACTTGCTTTGAACGCAAGAAGAATAAAAATTGGGATGAATTGAGCTCTTCCGAAGACGAGGAGAAAATCAAGAAAGGCGAGGTGGCAAACTACGCCTCAACCACTTTCAAAAATGAGGTAATCGAAATCCCCCTAATTTATTTCGAAATTACATAATACTTTCATGAGTTATTTTTAATTTAGTTTAGGATTAATTTTCTTAAAAATTACATGTGTTATGTTAATGCAATAAAATGTTAGATATAAATCTAATGCTTATACACCTAGTAAGATTAATCTTATGTATGTGCTTGAGAAGCAAGAATGTGTCTTTTGACGATTTCTATATTTATTTTCAATGACGATGCATGACTTTTGAAAGGAAGGCTTGATGATTTTTTTTTTAACCTTGTCTTTGGTTTTCAAACATGATGTATGGTTTTGACATATGAACAAAATTTGAGCATGCTAAGATAAAGTTAATCATATAAATTAAAACTAAAGAAGTTTTAGTTATCTATAAGAATCATTCAAAATTATGTTCAATAAAAATGTAAAATGATGGAATGAAAATATTAAATGTTTTAATACCATTTTATGCATGAGATTTTAAAAGTTATACATAATGATCTTGATGGTTGTTATGAAGAAATTTATTTTTCAATCCTAAATGATTGATGATATATATATTTTTTTTTTGGCACAAAAAGGACAAAGGCATACTTATATGAAACAACTAAATAGATAAAAGTATTTTTCTTGAAAATTCTTGGTTTGATGAATCTATTTTATCATCTTTTTATGAATATCTTGAAAATGATTTTGATTTGATGATTTTAATTTGAATGAGCTTTATCTTGATTTTTTGAGATTTATAACTTGAGATTTACTCTATAAAAATCAAGATCTTGTATCCTCAATGTTCCTTTTTAGCATCTATTATCCAAATGAATTATGATTGGTATCATTGCTATATTTCTTCTTATCGTGCACTAAAGAGAAAATTTTTCTAAATGAATCGTGATATTTCGGAACCACAATTCTTTTTATGATTCATAATGAATTGAGAAATTTTATATGCTTGAATTAATATCTTATTCTAAGATTGAATGAATTTTATCTATATCATGATCTCCTAAGATTTTTTCTTGATTATTTAAGAGGAGATTTTTCAAAACAAAATGTGTCTTCTATTATTATCTTTTCATGATATGATTTTCATGCAATTCCTTGTACTCATGAAATATTTATCTCATCACCCAATAACTCTTCTTGATATTCCTTATGTGATGAAACAAAATAATGCATGAAATTCGAATAAGAAGTTAATGATCATGCATGATAGGATGTAATGAATTTTGACATTTAGATACTATCATTTGAATAGCTATGATCATGTTGCCAAAATGATTTATCATGAATGCTTGAATATCATGTATGATATGCCGATATTGATGATTGAGTTATTTGTATCATGCATGAAAAATAAAAGATATAGTTTTGAAATTGTGCATGTTCGAATTTGAAAATATGATGATGCATAATGATTAAATTGTGCAATGAAAATATTAAACATTTTGAAACCATGTTTTAGTGTCATGCATAATGATCATGCTTAATAAATTTTAAAATTATGCATAATGAATCTTGCGATTTATGGATTATTGATTTTTACTATAATGGAAGTGCCTTATTGATCTTTGTTGTAATAAATCTTACACTCTCGGTTTTAAACATGATACATGTTTTTATTTGGCATAAATGAAATAAAATCATATGAATTGAAACAACTAAAAAGAGAAAAATATTTTTTCCTTGAAAATTTAATTTTCTCTATCTTATTGATCTTGATGATTATTATGATAAATCTATGTATACCATTTTGAATCTCTTGAAAGTAATGTTGAGATTTTGATGAATTTGATGATTTGAATTTGAATGAGGTTGTATTTAAATTATGATCTTGATTTCTTGGATTTACTACTTGAGATTCTTTTTTAATCACAATCTCTTCTTTGTACACCTACAATTTTTGTTATTTATAAAAGGAAGAGATTTGATAAAATGAATCATGTCTTTTAGTATTCAAATGGTCTTATCTTTGATGATATGATTTCTTTATATCTATGATATAAATGCCTTGAAATGATTGAAATATTTTACACAAATGTTATGCTCTTCCCTACTTCTTTCTTGTTTTCAATGATAAAACGGGGAGAAGTTTTGATCATGCATGGTAGGATATAATTTGACAAAATTTATACCATCATGAAACATTTATGATTTACAATGATGCATGCAATACTTGTGCTTTCTAATTTTGATGTTATGTATTGCATATGATGTATTGCATATGATGTAAATCATGATTTAAAATGCTATGAGTTGTTGCTAAAATGATAAATGTTGATTTAATGTTTTGTATCATGAATGCTCTAAATGATGATTGTTTGGTACCATGATGAAAATATTGATAAATAGTTAAAAATTTTAGTATCATGTATGATATCCTCATAATGTCGATCGATTTATTCAATATCGTGCATGAATGAAATATAAGGTTTTCGAAAATATGCATGTAATACTTCAACTTATGATAATGATGCATGCAATGATAAAATATTCATGATGAAAAATTGTCTTGACATTCATAACTTGATTATTCATCCTTTGTCATGATTTTGAAATCGTTGTAAAAGGAAAAAGAACAACAAAACTGTATTCTTCTTTTCTTTTTAACAATGACAAAGGGGGAGAAATATTGCTCGCTTAAGATGCAAAATTTGAAAACTTACACATTGCAAAAGAAGCAAAACTTGCAACTTGCACATTGCAATAAGAAGCAAGAATCATGAGCTTACACAAGAAAGCTATCTTGTATTTGCTTTCGTAATTTTTTTTTTTTGCTAGATGTATGTAGTAAAACTTGCATAGTGTAAAAATTGCTATCTTATAGTCTAAAGAGAAGCCAATAGTTGCTATCTCAAAATGCAAAATATACTAACTTGCTACAGAAGCAAAATTGCTAGCTCAAACATTGCAAAGGAAGCAAAAATTTGCTAGCTTGCAACTTGCATATCGTGAAAACTGCTAGCTAGTAGTCTAAAGAGAAGCAATCAATAGCTATCTCAAGAAGACCAAGCATGTTAAACTTACACATCTTTAATCGTTAGATTGCATGATGATAAAACTTGATATTATGTTTTTCATGCAATAAGTTGAACGCATATAACAAACACTTGATTGTGGTACTTCTCCTTTTTGTTGATGACAAAGGGGGAGAAGTATGTTGATGACATGACATATGATGCATAAGTTTTATGCATATGTTCATGATGATGTGTTGCAAGTATTCATGATGAATATTGCAATGACTTGAATTCTGTTTGAATTCAAGGTTCTATCAATATGGCATATTGATAGGAGGAGTTTGTTTAAACTCCGGGAGTTAAGGTTAACTCCGTTAGTCATCAATTAGTTGTCATCATCAAAAAGGGGGAGATTGTTGAATCTCAGATTTTGATGATGAAACTAATTGATTGTGTTTAGATGTTTAACTGTATTTTGAGTGATGCAGGTCTACTCGATCAGGTTTAGACAGTTGACGCAGGAGGAATTGACGTTGCGCTGGAAGAGATCACGTTAGGATATTGGATGGCTGAACGCTTCGAACGTCGGGCATCGGGCCAAGGAAAGCGAAACTGTGCCAAGGATATCGGCGTTGCGGAGGTCAACCGTCGATTGGGCAACAAGCCGCAAGAGAGGATGATGCGCCGAAGAATCGGACGAAGCGCCAACCAATGACGTGCCGGGCAACAGAATGTCAATTCGCTTTATAATAATTGTCTAGATCGGAGTAGAGTTTTTGCTTGTGTGTGCAGGATTAACTACGATAACGATGAAGACATAAAGCAAAACAAAGTGTCGGAGTCAAGCACGAAGGATTCATTGCGAGTTCAGAGTTCGATGGAAGTCTGAAGGTTCGTCGGGAATGCTGCCGAAACTAGCCAAGAATGAGTAGGGAGCTTGCCGAAGGGTTTTTCGGAAGCTCGCCGGAATGTTCGTTGGAAGTTCGCGGAGCTCACCGAGAATGATCGGAGCTTTCCGAAGAAGCTCATTGGAACTCACCAAGATCAAATCGTGAAGTCTAGGAGCTTGTCGGGAGTCCGCAGAATGGTTTCCGAGAGTTTATCGGAAGACCGTCGGAAGTTCGCCGAAAGCTCGCCGGAAGAAGTCTTGACTTAATGACTTTGTAATAGCTTATAAAATGTCTTTAAATTCGTAGTTAACATGTTAATTAGAGTTAGGATTAGGTGTTAATCCTATAACCCAAGTAGGGGCTAATTGGGCTCGAGTTCGGACTGGTTTGGGCCAAGTTTGGAGCTCAACCAGTGAGCTGATTTGGCCTAGGCGGTGGCACCGCCTAGACTAGCGGTGGCACCGCCCAACACCCGAGAGCTGGGCGGTGACACCTCCTTGGCTGGGCGGTTGCACCGTCCAGCACCCGAGCGCTGGGCGGTGGCACCTCCAGCACCGGGAACCCTAAGAGAATTCAAATTTTGGAGCCCAAAATTTGAATCCTCTTGAGGCCTATAAATACCCCTCTAATCTCAGCTGAGAGAAGAACTTTTGAGAAGCATTTTGATTGAGAGAAAAGTCTTAGAAAGTATTAGCAAGTCTTGTTTTCAATTTGCTAGAGAGTTCTCCTCCTCCTTTCTTATTGAAAATTTGTAAGAGGTTGAGCTGCTTGTAAAAGGTTGTAAGAGGGGTGTTTACCCTTCCATTTCAAGAGATTTGCTAGTGGAAGGTGGGAGCCTCATCGAAGAGGGGCATCGCAAGTGGAGTAGGTCATTTGACCGAACCATTCTAAAAATCGGCGTAATCTCTGGTTTGCATTTTATTATTGTCATTTACATTACTGCAAATCTTCTTACTGCTTTAGTTTCTTATTACCCTTGCTGTGCAACTTTAAGAATATGCTTTCAAGTTAAACTTTTCAAGTTCCGTTCTTATCGTACGAAAGATTTTGTTAAAATCGAAGTTTTAATCCGCTGCACTAATTCACCCCCCCCCCCCCCCCCCCTCTTAGTGCCGCTCCGATCCTAACAGATAGATCATTGCAATTGTTGGTCTTCAATGAGAAATTCTTAGTAAGCGCGAGTCATCAGCTCGCGTTGACTATGTCCCTGCGCTTTGTACACACCGCCCGTCACTCCTACCGATTGAATGGTTCAGTGAAGTGTTGGATCGAGGCAACGGGGGCGGTTCGTCGCCCACGACGTCGCGAGAAGTCCACTGAACCTTATCATTTAGAGGAAGGAGAAGTCATAACAAGGTTTCCGTAGGTGAACCTGCGGAAGGATCATTGTCGAGACCCACTGACGAGGACGACTGTGAATGCATCAACGATTGCTTGTCAGGCTTGTCCTGACAACACCTCGAATGTCGGTCCGCCCTCGGG